>NC_056748.1:773306436-773557521 GCF_019279795.1 Protopterus annectens
ATGAGTGTCAATAATTCAAAGAAGACACTATTTGCTGCAACTGTTTTGGTCCTTGTGGATGTCCGTGAGCAATGCATAAAACCCACTGAAGCTCAAGTATTTGTCTGATGCCACTTGAACACAACGACTTGCTCAGCTAATCTACCCAGACAAAATGTATTTTTTCTTTTTTTTCAATTAGCTGTTAAGAACCTACTTCTCTTCCCATTGCCTCAGCAGCTTTATATTTCAAAATGTTTGACTTAGGAGAGTCTCCATATTCTTAGCTCCATTTGCTAGATAACACGGGAGGGTGTTTTGGTGGATTTAAAAGTACAGTAGGTACAGATAATGAATCTTATGTCCTATCTTGTTTGGATCTCTTGGGCATACTGTCAACATCTTCATTAGTGGCTACACTTGCAAAATCTGAGGAAGATGGTGTCGGCTGACGCTTTTATATCCCAGGCGCTATGACGTCGGGATGGAGGCAACATCAGCCGACGCCGGACCCAGACTTTGGAATCCGGTCGACCGAGGGGCTGCCTGAGGCAGGACAACCCATATGTAAGGACTGCAGATGCATACCTATCAGACATCTACATTTATGGTAGGTACAAAACTGTACTTTTTATAACCTATTTTTGGATCCATTATAGTGCCCTCTACAGAAGCTATTCTTTTTGGTGAAGACTCTTCTCCTCAGACTTTATAAAGGTCTCCTAATCCCAATGTCCAACAAATGTCACAGGATCTTTGATTCCTTAAAATTGCTTGATGGTGTCTCCAATTCCACTAATGTTCAGGGACTCATCTATGGTGGTCCATATCCTTACCACAACCTAGTAGACTTTAATCAGAAAAGTATGCAAGGGTATGTGGATAAGGTTTTTTTTTGTTGGTGACTGTTCATGAGTTTACCTCTTATTCAGACCCTCTTCCTGAGGTTTTCCATTTCCCAGCAAGTGTTTTCAATCTGGACTCCATCCACCCAACAGTAAAAGTTCATTTTGCACTTCCCACATATCCTTAACTGCCATAACAGAATCATTTTAATCTTTGTCTACCATTATTGTCTTGTTTTCTTCATCTGTCACTTTTGGGGCCTCTTATACAATCAGTATTATTACTACTGCCCTTTTCTTTTGTCCTTTATATTCTGCTGGATATCCACCATGAAATCCCTTCTTTGTCAAATTCACATGCTCATTTCTATCCATTGCAGCTCCAATTGTGTTACTGTTTCCACCCTATGCTTCTTAATGTAGTTCAGTTCTCTTTGTCTTTGTCTGTAGCTGTAAGCCCATTTACATTCCATGTTAACAGTGACAAAAAATCTTAATACATTATACTAAATACATTCTTTTCTTTTCTTTTTTTTCACTTGTAGCTTTATATATAAATATATATATATATATATATATATATATATATATATATATATATATATATATATATATATATACACACACACACACACACACACACACACACACACACACACACACACACACTCTCTGTCTGGAAGACTGATCATGTTTGTATGCATTTGCTTTGTCTCATCTCTGTTTGAAATTGTGTCACATTTTCCTAGAATTTTCACTTCAATAGAAACAAGAAATCCCTTCTTTCCCTTTTAACTCATTAAGCATACTAAACTGTGTACACTTTTTCAAAAAGAAAGTCTACTCATCTAAGTAGGAACAGTTAAATAAACCATTGCTTCCACAGGTATTACTTGTTTTAAAGTTAAGGTTAACCATGCCAGTGCACTTGTTGTACCCTGTGTTCCCAATGACGCAGATTGCTGTCTGTACTTCTGTTATCTCTACTCCACTTCCAGATGTGAAAAACAGCTTGCATGCTTTTAGTGTGTGTGTGTGTGTGTGTGTGTGTGTGTGTGTGTATGTGTGTGTGTGTGTCTTTCTTTCGGCTTTTCCCGGTTAGGGGTCGCCACAGTGGAACTCCGGTCCACTAATGATTGGCAGTTGATTTCTACATACCGGCTTGCCAGGCCTGACACACAACCTTCAACGAAGGTATGCCCATTCACGCATGTCTCCACGCAGAAGACGCTCTAGCTGAGAATCGAACCGGACAGCGTCTTACTGTGAGGTGACAACGCTACTGCAGCACCACCACCGTGGGCATTAATATTTAGCCTTACAAAAGTACATTGACTAACTTTAAGTAAATAATCTAAATTGTGCAGTGTTATTTGCATTAAAATACTAAAGCAGTTGGAGAGGTAGTTGCAGATAATTTGATTTCTTAATGTACTTTTTATTTGCACTGAACTGCTGTCCAGTACATCTTTAAACATTAATTTCATTACTATTTGCAGATCCATTGAAAAGGTCACATAAAGCACACAGCTCAGACCTCTCATAATTAGTTGGCTGTACTTGCAGTCTGTGTGTCTTCAGCCAAAACCAGATGGACTGGAAAAAAACAGGTAGTTAGTTTGTAAACGCAAGAAAGAGCTACCATTTGTCATGTTGTTTTTTTATTTGTAAATCCTTTTACTTAAAAAAAAAAAAAGTCTGTAGCTTAACCTAAAACATTCATTTAAACATCCTCCTTATAGGAATGAATACGTTTCAACTGTCTTTTAATTCTATGTATAATGTGATTGATAACATTTGCATCTTCCAGCTGCCAGGTATCACAACATTATATTAACTTTTAATAGCACTGGCATATTTTGTAGTATCTGATGAAATATCTTTTCCCCCACCTAACATTTGAAATACCACTAACTGCATATTATATAGACCTGCTTTACACTTGTAACAAAATAACATGCTGTTTACTTCAGGAAACATTTATACAAATAAGTGTGACGCTTGTGCACTGGCCCAGTAATCAAGGAACCTCAATCCTAACCACTAGCACCAGTGAGGGCCATCCACATTGGGAGGATAACAAGTACACACACATTAAAGTACAAGTGCCGTTAGCAGCGCACAGAGATCACAGTCAGTCTGGGGCTGGTTTCTGCAGATCCCCAATAAGACTCCCCACTGGCACAGCTATAGGGTTCAAATCTCAGCCGAGTAGTCAAGCCAAAACCTCCAGTATCCCACCCAGTCCAACCAGTGCTTTGTGTCCCTGCCCAAATAGCTGACACACACACTTTGAGATTTGATATATATATATATATATATATATATATATATATATATATATATATATATATATATATATATATATATACATATATACATACACACACACACACACACACACACACACACACACACACACACACACACACACACACACACACACTCCGGAGGAAGGCTGGCACAGGTTCACTAGCTATGCCCCCTTCTGCCCAGGCTGTAGGGTAATAATCACTGCCACCAACTACTCTTATTAGCTACTCTAAAAGCCCTTACCAAAGGGTGTCCAATTCTACTGTGCAATATTATTATCCAAATAGTAAGTGTGACCAACAGCAAGGCTGTTGGAGTGGCTTGTACAGTATCACCAAATACATGCAAGTACTCTTAAGAGCTTAAATGTCTCTGCACAAAACAGCCACAGTTAAAAGGTTTAAAAATATTTAATAATAAATAATAATAACAAGACAATATTCACTGATTTAACACAGTGACAGTAGAGAGTTCAGAAATCACAGGAAATACTTTAAAACAACATTGTAGTGCAGTCTGACATAAATATAGAAAACAGCTAGACTAATCTGGCTATGTTCCTATCATTCTTTAAGAGAAATACTAAGATCTAGGTCTTACAGAGCAAAGCAAGTTTTTGTGAGTTGTTGTCAGCTTCAGAACAAAATACAAAATGCACTCTTTCTCTGAGAGAGAGTTCTTAAATTGACAATGTATAACTGCTGATTCATTTCAGATTGTATCATTCTTGTCACCTCTACTTAAGTTCCCTGGCTCACAGAACTTAACATTTATTTGTGATCTGCAGCTGCCAGGAAGTCACAGAGCCGTAAAAGACACTTTACATGTGAAACCTAGTAATTTTCTCTGTCTTAAGACAGTGGAAAGAAACTCCTAGCCCAGACATCCATCCTGTCTCTTGGCATGAGATCGCACAGTCGTAAAATTCTTTACTTATTTTCTCAGAGTTTGCAAGTTAACTCTGTATGTCCCAGTTTCTCCCAGAACATACATTACATAGGCATAGAGTTTAAACACATTTCTGCTTTCTTTCCACCAGGATGCGCTGTGGTTACATTTTTGAAGCTCAGCACATAACACAGTTTTCTTACATTTGTAACAGAAGCCTGTGGATCATATTAATATTTACAATGAGATAGAATTATTTACAAAATTCTATCTAGCTAGGCTGGCAGCCTCTCAGTTTATCACGAAGAACAAGAACTGTTCCCCACAATTAGTTCTTTGGTTCATTCAGTGTCTTTCTAAACATTAATGGTATACGTTGTGATCTATACTTTCTATATTTCCCCTGTTTTAATGCAGTCAAAACATTTTCATTATTTTTCTTGCAAAACCAGATTTCATATGTTTAAACTGCACCTAGCAAAACTGATGCTTTACAGTTGCCCTGTTACTCACTAAATTTACTGTGTTGCTTGTCTTCTACCTAATAATAGTTATCACCCATCATTAGTCTGCTTTGAGATCAAGGTATTCATTCTAGTTCTTCTTTCTTTCACTCAAGCTTTCTGGGTTCAAACTTTTTGGTTATCTGATACTTTGTTGACTAAACTTTATTTCCTTTGTATCCTCTCCTTTTTCCAAAACATCTTTGACACTTCAGGAGAAATATTCTGATAGCAGCTGGATATAGCAACTTGGCTGTTACAGCTACCTATTGACATCACCTGGTTTAGAAAATAAGAACACCACTCCAAATATTACTGACATTCAAGGAACTGAAAATTAATGTACAGCAGTTAACAACACATTTCAAAAAACATTTGATCTGAATTTGTTAGTCTTCTTCCATTCCTCACTGATGAGTACGGTTCCGAACCCTCGGAACTGAGTCGGCCAAATGACAAGCTAGCGTACATCAAATTCTCAAGCCATTCTACTACCCACAATGCCCTTCATCCCATACCTCAGATCTCATTTGCCGCGCAGCCATATAGCAGCGTTTTCACCGAGCTCTCCAGCCAAGTAGTTTTGAATTATTAAAACTGGTATTTCTTTCAAAAGTTTTTCTTATAGTGTCTTCTTATAGTCTAGCTCTACTCACAGGTATCCCTTTTCTTACCATTGTTGGTATTTTCTTCCCTTTTTCTTTACTTTTACCATCCTCGTGGTAACTCTTCATACCATTGCTGGTAGTCTAGCTCTTTTTCTTCTTCTTTCCTCTATTTGAGCGAGTGTTAGTATGTCTGAGAAAAAGGGTACTTCAGGTTTTAAACATTGCATGTCATGGTAAATTATCTAACAGTGACTTGCATTTTAAATGCATTTATTGTTTGGGCGTCTCACATCTTTCTGCGACTCCCCCATGTGATATTTGTGCGAGCTTTAGTCAACGGACGTTGAATGAACGGCGCAACAAGTTGATTTTGAAAGGATTGCTTTCCTCTCCTTTCTCTGAGGCTATTTCTGTGGAGGTCTAAACCCCTCCAGGCAAGGATAAGAAGCGTCCTCGCTCAGACCCTTCTTCATCGGCTGGTGATAGGGGCAAAAATCATCGATCTAAGACTGCTAGATCTTCCTCCGAGCATCAACTCACTGTCTCGGTGCCACCGATTTCAGCACCTAGCACAGTTTCTGGGAAGTCTGAATTGTCGGTGCCGGGCTTGGCACCGATGACTACTGAACCGATGGTTTCTTCGGTTCCGACCAGTCTGATTCAGGACAGTTCGGCACCGACCTCGCCTTTACAGGCTCTGGCTCTGACGACCTTGGATCCGATTTTGTCTATTACCCCGATTGTGACTTCGGATCCGAGTTCTCTCTCTTCGCCGACTTTACAGTTTACGCAGTTCAAATCAGAATCCTCGGCTCCTTTGAGTTTATTACCATGGACCAGATATTCATCTTCTGTATACTCGTTTGCCAGGCAACCCTACAGTCCTCTTCTGGATCGGCCTGAATCTCCTTCCGGGATATCGATTAGGTCTGCCAGGAACGTGTCCGAATTAGACATTGTTTGTCTCGTGGATCAGGTATTGAATGCAAGGGGAATCTCCAGACTCTGTTCCGCTCTGAGTGTTGGGATTTTTCCTCCTTCGACTCCTTCGTATTCTCCTGATGGGAATCTTTCGGTCCCAAGACCCCCTTGCCCATTGCTTTCAACTGGACCCCTTCCTTCAGCGCTGACTGCTTTGATGCCTGAGGCATCTAAGTCCTGGTGGGCTTCAGTTCCGATGACAGCTCACCTTACTCTACCCCTTGCTTCAGGGGTGGAATATTCGGTTCCGGCCCCGGAACAGACAGCCTTCTCGGTTCCTGTCTCGGATCTGAGAGTTATTTCCACACTGACCCCTTCTCAAACGTCAGTCTTGGAGGTGGGCCATTCGGAGCGGGGTGTGATCCCGGTTCTGGTTCAGTCCTCTTCGGTTCCGGGCTTCCATCCCTCTTCAAGTTGGCCCTCCTTCCGGATTATGGAGAGGGCACTGGCGGCTAGCAATCCTTCTCTGTCAGCTCCGCATGTGGTTCCCCCCCTTACTCAGCCATCTCCAGCCCTTGGCAGGGGGCCACTAATCCAAAGCACCCCCCTTTCTGAGGCTTCTTCAGACATTCCCACCGAAGAGCCCCCTCGGAAGAGGGTGTGCAAAAGAAAACACATGGACTCACCTGAAGTGTCCCTTACTGAGGATACAGATTACAATGATGGGGAAGATTCCCCTAGATCACCCACTTACGATGTTTCCTTTGGGGACATCTTGGTGATTTTGAGTTAGCGGGGTGACTGGAAATCTTCCACCCCTTCCCCGGAGGAATCCGTATTCTTACAAGCTTTCCGTTCTCTCCTGCAGATGAGCTGATCAAATTCATCGTGCAGCGAGCGTGGAAGAGTCCGTATTCAGTAGAAGCTATCCCCAGGAGATCAGACAAAGTACTTTCTCCTCCAGAGGATCAACCCCATTGGTCGAAAGGTTTGCCAGTAGACGCTGTGGTGGTGGCAGCGGCCACAAAGAATGACTTGGCCGAAGAGAGTCTGGCTATTCACCTGCCCAACAGGGAGTCCCGGGCGGTGGACAGGCTAGGGAAGCGAGTCTTTGCTGCAGCGACCTTTGCCGTGTTTTCGCTGAATTTCATGGCACACTTTACAAGACTCCAGAGAGACCTTATTTCAGAACTCTGTGGTAGTCTCGCGGGTCAAGTGTCGGATTGAGCACATGATAAAGTGGACTCCCAACTTGCCATCCTTGAAGTGATTTCGAATTCCTCCATGAGGTTGTTTTCCCACGCAACCAAAAGAGCAGCTAGAGCAGCAGGTGCTGGCATGGTAGTCCGACGTTATGCCTGGATGCGTATTTCTGACCTACCGGATTCCTTCAAGTCTACCTTTTTGAATGCCCCTAGTGAGCCCTCCGTGCTCTTTGGTTCTAAGGTCAAGGATACTTTGGCCAGGTGCAAGCAGAACAGAAAGACCTTGTCTGCCGTGGGCCTGCGCTTCTCCAAACCTCAATGTTCCTTCTCCAGGAATCAGAGGAATGGAAAGTTGTGGCACAAGAAATCGCAAGGTTTCTTTCGTGACGCACATGGCGAGGACTCCTCCAGAGGCAGAGGAGGGGCCGACGGTGGAAGACGTCCCTTTAGGGGCAGAGGGGGTTACCGGAATCAGGTCTCCAGAGATTCTTTCTCCAGTAGGCCCTATCAGCACTCCTGAAGTGTTGCCCGATTGCTTTCCTCTGGAAGCAGTCGGGGCACATTTCTCTCTGCACCAAACAGCCTGGTCCTCCATTACCGATGATCTATTGGTGCAGAGAATTATCACCAGAGGCTATTACATTCCCCTCAAATCCTTTCCAAGACCTCAATTCTCCCTTCCTGATGTTCCACCCAGTCAAAGGGAGGAGGCAGCTTCCGAAATCAAGAAGCTTCTTCTAAAGCGAGTCATCCAAAAGGTCCCCCCAGATCAATGTGGATTAGGGTTCTACTCCAGAATCTTTTTGGTGCCGAAAAAGACGGGGGACTGGAGGCCCATTCTGGATCTCAGTCGTTTGAACGAGTCAGTTATACAGACCAGGTTCCACATGGTCAGTATTCAATCCATCCTTCCATGCCTTCGGGAGGGTGTGTGGATGTGCTCTCTAGATCTCTGGGATGCGTATTACCACATCAAAATGGACAAACGCTCCAGGAGGCTTTTACGCTTCCGGCTGGGAGCCAATCATTTTCAATTCAGAGCCCTGCCTTTCTTTCTCTCGACAGCCCCCAGAGTGTTCGCGAAATGTCTAGCAATGGTGACAGCTTACTTGAGACTGCACGGATTCTAGGTGTTTCCTTATCTGGACGATTGACTGCTCTCCACCCCTACTGAGCGTCTACTGACCAGGGCCCTGTGCCACACTTTGTCTCTGTTGGAGTCTCTGGGTATTACTATCAATTGGGAAAAATCAAACCTTCAGCCCTCACAACAATTGGAATTCATAGGGGCTATGTTCATCACTCAGCTTGGTTTAATATCTCTTCCTCATCACAGGCTCTTAGGACTGAGAACACAAGTAGAAGTGATACTTGACTGCAGGAAAGTGTCTGCAAGGGAAGTTTTGCAGGCTCTGGGTTCCATGGCAGCAGCCATTCCCATTGTTCTGTTGGCCAGGCTTCATGTATGCCTATTACAGTGGCTTCTTCAAACTCAATGGATGCACAATCATCATCCCTTGAATGCACTAATACTCATCACCGATGTTTGCAAGCAGGAGCTCCTCTGGCGGATGAGAATGGATGAAAGTCTTTGGTGTCGCCCCTTTCAACCTCTTCAGCCCAGCGCCACAGTGACTACAGACGCTTCCCTGATAGGGTGGGGGGGCCATTTTCAGGGAAGATCTGTTCAAGGCACGTGGTCTCCTCTAGAAGTCGACTTGCACATCAACGTTCTAGAGCTCAGAGCTGTGTTACTGGTGTTACAAGCTCTCCACCCTCTTCTTCTTCCTCTCAGACCGATTGCTATCCAGTCCAACAACATGTCTGTGGTCTGGTACATCAACAAGCAGAGAGGGACCAGATCTTTACCCCCTTTGCCATGTAGCCATGAGAATTTGGCAGTGGGCGATAGCTACCAACCGTTTCCTGATTGCTACACACATCCCGAGGAGTTCCAACGTGATTGCGGATAGGCTGAGCAGATGCATCCTGCTTCCTCACGAATGGTCTCTCAACCCGGAAGTGGCGGAGGAAATTTTCAGCCGCTGGGGCCGGCCTTGCTGCGATCTGTTTGCCTCACCCTCCAATGCGAAGTGCAGCAGCTACTTTGCCTTCTTTCCTCCACAGGGGGAGTCCCTGAGAGATTCTCTGACTCTCGATTGGCCCACGGTTCTCCTGTACGCTTATCCTCCCATCCCCTTGATCCCCTTGGTCTTAAGGAAAGCTACTCGGTTGAGAAGCAGAATGATTCTCATTGCCCCGTTCTAGCCTCGTCAGGTTTGATTCCCCTTCCTTCAGTCACACCTGCTCCGACCCCCTTGGATTCTAGACTTTCGTCAGGATCTCATCTCTCACCCCCAAGGGTTGTTGTCTCCAAATCTGGCCACTCTCAAACTGACAGCTTGGTTGCTCCACTTCCATTAGTAGCCAGGCTTGAGCCACTTTCTTCTCTGGTACGGAATATTATTTTGGCCTCCCACAAACCTTCTACCAGAAAACTTTATAAAGACAAGTGGAAACGTTTTTCCTTGTGGGTACAAGATCTGTCTCTGGATCTTGTTTCTGTTCCAGAAGCTATGGTTCTTCGATACCTGACCGAGCTTTTCCTTAACGGGGCTTCTGCATCCACGATTCAGGTGCATCTAGCTGCCATCTGCAATTTCCATGACGGTTCAGATGGAATTCCTATAATTTCTTCCCATCTGTGTAAGACTTTCTTGAAGGGGATTTTTCATTCTAGACCTCCCATTAGGCAACCTGTGGAATCATGGAATCTGTCTAGGGTGCTTCAAACTTTGACTCTACCTCTCTTCGAGCTGGCTGCAACCTGTGATGTGAAGTTTCTGTCCTGGAACACCTTGTTTCTGGTGGCGGTTACTTCAGCCAGACGTGTATCTGAGCTGGAAGCATTATGTATTAAAAGTCCTTATTTGATTTTCCATAAGGACAGAGTATCACTTTGCACCTATCCCACTTTCTTACCCAAGGTGGTTTCGGAATTCTCGATTAATCAGTCCATTGAGTTGCCTGTGTTTTTCCCTAATTATACCAACAAAGGGGAATACTGTCTTCATTCCTTGGATGTCCACAGACAGTTGCGGTTTTGTTTGTACAGGATAAAGTCTTTTCGAAAGACAGATCAGCTTTTTGTTGCCTTTGCGGGCTCTAGAAAGGGATTGGCAGTGTCTAAGGTTACCTTGTCTAAATGGCTTAGGGATTGCATCTCCTTTGTTTATTCTCTGGAGGCGGAATCGGCTCCTGGGTGCATTAAACCTCATTCCACTAGAGCTGTGGCTGCTTCTGTCGCCTTTCATGCTAGGGCTTCCGTGGATGATATTTGTGCAGCTGCCACCTGGACTAAACCCCATACTTTTATCAAGCATTACAAATTGGATCTGATCTCCAGGGGTAGAGCTGCCTTTGGCTCTATGGTTCTCTGGAATGTTCTTCTATGAGGGCCACCCAGATTCTGTAGTAGCTAGGGACTCGGTCCCATCAGTGAGGAATGGAAGAAAATTAACAACTTCAGATAAAGAAGTTATGTCTTACCATAACATTCCATCTGAGTTGTTGATCTTCTTCCATTCATCACACCCTCCCACCTTCCCCCATCAAGGTTCCTGGTGGATCTTCGGGTTGTTTTGGTGTGTTAGGATGCTTGCGCAGAGATGGCCTCTGTTTCTGTTTCTTATATATATGTTGCTACTATAGTTCAGCAAACTTGATCTGAGATATGGGATGAAGGGCATTGTGGATAGTAGTGTGGCTCGAGAGTTTGGTGTACGTTAGTTTGGCATTTGGCCGACTCTGTTCCGAGGGTTCGAAACCATAGCCATCAGTGATGAATGGAAGAAGATCAGCAACTCAGATGGAACGTTATGGTAAGACATAACTTCATTTTTTGCAATATAATTCTGGTTCTCTGATGGTTAAAAGCATTGTAAAAACAGAATTGGAAAATTGTAAGAGTTAATGATGACATTAATAGAATTTTAGCGGAAGAACCGCATTTTGTCACTAAGAAGGCAAACAACTTAAAAAGCCTACTAGAAAGGACAGTTAATTGTTCTGTTAGTCTCTTGAAGAAGGGCACATGTAAATGTGGGTCTTGCAACGAATGTCAGTATATTTTATTATGTGGCATTTTGAAATTGGAGAATACAACTGGCTCCACTGTGACATTGCAGACTAAAAATTTTGGTACTGTAGGGATGGTGTTTATAGTTGTGTTTTGTCTTGCCCATCTTTCTGTTTTGGAAAGACTTAGAGGCAGTTAAGGAAACAAGTAATGTGAACAGAGCTACTATATACTCAAAGGTAGTACAATAATGTGTTATTTATGCATTCTGTGCAGTTTAAAAAAAAGTGTTAGAGTAAACATGAGGTGAGTTCTTGAGAAACAATGCTAGACTACAAAGATGTCCTGTAGGCTATGGCAACTCAAGTTTAGTGCTACAACCCCCTCCTCCAGGTTTAAATGACCATGTCTCTGTTGCATTAGTATTAAAACCTAGAGCAGCAAAACTGTGATAATTTAATTTCAATGCTTATTTGTTTATTATTCATACTTGTTTTTAAGTATTTCTTGTACATTCATTTTTATTTGCATGCTATCAAGATTTTTGGCAGTAATTAAATCTTACAACTTTTTTTATAATAGAATTTCATTTCTTACTGTTCTAATATTTATTGAGTACATTTTGATCAGTTAATTTATAATGTAGTGCAGTTAACAATATAATGTTCTTTGGTGTTATATAATATTGAGTGCTGATCTTTTTACATCTTGATTGAATTTTTGGATGATGGTTCAATTTTAACCACAATTTCACTTGTAGCACATGGCAGTTGTTTTATGGGTATTTAAACACATGTTCACAGTTCTGATGAAGTCCATTGTATACATAATAAGAACAAAAGCAGTTGATAAACTTGTTTGTGAACTGTTTTGTCAAACTTTTATTTCATTCATTTTAATCATACCTGTGTTTGCATTAAAAGTTTGTAGAACATGTATCCATTTTGGCTAATGTGGTTGGAATGTAGGACAGCCTGCACTTTTAGATACGGGATTTTCCAGTGTTCAGAGAAAATTACAGCATCCAAATATGCAGCAACACACCTAGTATGATGTTTCAGTATTTTTTTTCTATTACCACCCACCTCATTGACCTCTCTGCACTTTACCTCTCCCACCTATTCCACTCACTAGTCCACTCCTTACCCAAAGTAACCAGTCCACAACAACTACTATACTGCCTCACCTTATTAACCTAATATGCTACAGCCTACTTCTAACACTTCCTCCAACCTCCTACCTATCCCAGATAATACCTGTTCAGCTCACAATCCTATCCTTCCTACAATGATTCTCTTTCACATACCTCTCCTGTCTATGCTGCCTACAAAAACATCCTACCAGGACTACCCACTGACCATCTATATCTGACCAACCATACCAGACCCCTCTCCCCTATATACCATAGAACTTTACTTCCCCATAGCACCAAGTCTCTTTAGTACTACCAAAACAACTATTGCATCAAAGTACTGCAGCCCAACTACTTCTCAGATACACCAGACTAATACACAAGTATCTAAATCTCCCAAGACACTTAAAATCAAACATAAAGTTGAGTGGAGATGTCCACCCAAACCCAGGGCCCAATTCAACCCGATATGGACTGCACATACCACACACACATAATACCTTAAATACTTCCAACCTAACCCAAAACTCTTCCAACCTCCTACTTCTAAACATGAACCTCAGAAGCATAACAAATAAAGTACAAGAATTTCATGCATCCTTAGCACTTTGCTTTCCAGACATAGCTGTCATTACTGAAACCTAGCTAAAACCTGAGGTACATAATAATGAAGTTCTTACCCTCAGGCTACAATATACATAGGCTGGATAGACCAAACAAACACGGAGGAGGAGTTGCTATTATTTAAAAAAAATACTCCAAAAACTGAAGGATTAAATCCAAACCCACCAGAATTCAATGATACTGAAATGCTTTTCAGCAGACTAGAAGTAAACCCCAGTAAATTCATCACAATTGTAGCTGTGTGCATCCTACCTAGAAATAATGCCAACATCATGGAGGACTTCCTTCACTGGCTGTCCTTAACTTACTCACAAGAAACAATACTTATGGGTGACTTTAACTCAGACTGGCAAACCTTTATCTCAGATAATCCCACAGGTATTATAAGCCCACATGGTTTCTCCCAGCTGATACTAACTCCAGCCAGAATAGACAAAATAACCAGGAGACACACCACACTAGACTGGATTTTAACTAATAAACCATCAATAGCCAGGTAATCTAGTTGCCTCCCAGACAGTATAAGCAACCACTCACCTACCTACCTACTTAGAAAAAAAAAAAAAACTCCAGCAAAACCATTACATATAAACACATCAGTAACAATATTCTTGTCTTCTCAGACATTCATATCTACCCTCCAACAATGTGACTAGACCCCATTGACCACACTCCCACTAGACTCAACTGTATCATATTTTAACGATACTTTCCTAAGTGTACAGAACACCCAAGCATCTTCTAGAACTATTCAAATAAAAACAAACTATGCTGACTAGCTAACCAAAGAAACAAAATAGCTTCTTCAAACCAGGGACAAAGCTTGGGCTGAACACCAGTCAAATAAAAACCAGGGCACTCTAGACTATTATAAACAAATCAGAAATAAAGCCCAGAAAGAGGTATAAAATGACAAAAAAATTTTACTGCATAATATCTCAACTAAAATACCAAAACAATCCCAAAAATATTTGGGGCACTATAAATCAACTTTTGTATCCAGGTCATTCTTCAACCCCGTCACCCACCAATATAAATACAACAGACACTATATCCACCCAAGTCAATAACTTTTTCACAAACTCCATCCTAAGCTTAACCAAAAACTCCAGTAACACACCTCTGACTACCCCTGTAGTTCCTAACATAGCTCCTGATGCCTTCTCATTTAAACCCATCCAAACCAGTACCATAAAAAAGATACTAAGGTAACTTAAACCAACCTCCCTTGCTGGTGACAACTTGCCCACAGAATACCTTAAAATAGCTGCTAACACCCTAGCCTACCCAGTGTCCATCCTGACAAAAGAAACAAAATAGCTTCTTCAAACCAGGGACAAAGCTTGGGCTGAACACCAGTCAAATAAAAACAAATAAATAAAATAAAATAAAATAAAAGAACAGTATGTTCCTAAAATCTGGAAAATCTCCATCATATCTCTTCACAAAGGAGGTGCCTGCACAGACATTTATAACTACCAACCAATTGCTGTCTTGTCACCTTTATCCATAATCCTAGAAAAATGCCTCTACTCCCAACTCATGAACTACCTTCTATCCAATAACCTTCTCACCAACACGGCTTCTGACTACACCACAGTAGTACCACAACTCTTTTACACTTTACAAATACCATTAACCAATTCAGAAATAATGGTCAACTAGTTTCCTCGAATTTTCCTAGACATGTCAAAAGCATTTGACACTGTCTGTCATCAAAAACTGCTAACTGAACTCCAGTCACAGAAACTAAGCAATTCTACCCTTACTTGGTTGCATAACCACCTAAGTGACTGACAAGTATAAAATGGCAATGTGAACTCTCTTTACTACTACCAGTCACATCAGGAGTACCTCAGGGCTCCAGCCTAGATCCACTCCTATTTAGAATATTTACCAATAAACTACATACTGCTACTAACCTTGCCACAATCATACAATATATAGAAGATTCCACACTCATCTGTGCAGCCCCCTCTCTAACTAGCCTACAAAAAACAACCCATCTCTCAGACTACCATTTAACCGTAAATCCCCAGAAAAACTAAACTTTTGATCTTCTCAAACAACAAAACCCTTAACCTACAATCTCCCTTCCAGATATACTCGGCTGGTAACACTAAGAGAACTGGTCTCACACGCTAAGCTGCTTGGCATTACTATAGACAGGGACTTGAAATCTGACAAACACCTCTCGCTCATTATAAAAAAAGTCCATATTAAACTAGGTTCTTTATTTAGAATTAAATCATGCCTCACCGACCCCTCAAGACAATCCATTGCTAGGACCCATTTACTCTCTACCCCCCCCCCCCTTACGCTTCTCTCATTTTCACCCACCTGAGAAAAACAGATCAATCTAAACTAGAAGCTTGCTACAATAAAATAGCCAAATTTGCCAGTAACTCCCAATATAAAATCCATCACTGTATTACCTTGTACCATCTCAGTTGATTTTAACTACCCAACCTCCTAACTCTCACACAACTAACTCTGCAGCATACTTCAGCATCAAACTAGCAAGAGACAGCTAAGATCCTCAAATAAATTTGTATTACAAGATACAAAAGCTAACGACTACCATGGCGACTCCCTATACTCTAACCAGATTTCTAGAACTTGGGGAACTCAATCCCCCAAAATATCATAACAACCACTAACCACTCATAATTCAAAATTATTCACAAAAAAACACATATCAAGCTCCTGGCTATGCTCCTGCCTATCCCCTGGCTAACCACTGTCACTGCTCTAGTACACCTTAAGTCTAGCCAGCTATTAAATCAAGTGCAGCAAACTTGGAAACAAACTTGTAAATATAAATATAGTCTTTGTAAATACTCGTGTACCTAAAGTACTGTCACCATCCTTGCAAAATCTCTAACTCTCTCTATAACTTGTACATTCTTAATCTGAACAGCTGTATAAACCATCTTAATTGCATTTTTACTCCTGTTTATGTAACAGCTGATTTGTGTATTTATGTTATAAGTTAATGTTTCTGACTATTGATGCATGTTTTGTAAGCTGTGTATTGTGGGTTTTCCCCCCGGGCCTCCATTGAAAAAGGGCAACCACCCATATGGACTATCATGGTAAACAAACATTAAATAAATAACCCCTCCAAATGATGGAGCTTTGAGCAAACCATGTAGTATCCTTATACTGAAAAAATATCCCTTCTGTGTTGGAAAATGCTGATTTCATTTTTAATACTTCTTTAAAGCTTAGATTATGAAGTATCTGTTTTTTCATAGTTTTGTATCAGCTTGTCTACCTGTGATATTGGGTTAGGCATCAAACATTGAAATATTATTGAGTTTGAGGTAGTCGTCGCAAAACATAATGGTGCTGTAGTTTCCTGTGGTGTCAAAGAGTGATAAAGCTTGAACTGTGACTCAGGCAATCCAAGTTCAGATAGCATCTCAGATGCCTGATTTGACACATGCAGGGGGGATGAACATGTCTGTTTGGGGGGGGGGGGGTTGGTAGATCCCACTTGTCTTGTAACACTGCCCTAATAACAGAGCCTCAGCTGGAGAGTAGACACTTCTCAGGACATGGGAGCTATACAGTGATCCAAGAACCGCATCAACTACCATGGATGGGGTTTGGGCCTCAAAATACAGAAATGCCTTCATAGCAATCAGTAGATGCAAGTGAGAGAAAAAACAAATCTTTCTGTGGCTGCATGGATGCTGGGTGATGTCCTCTCCATTTGGCTTTCACTTCATTGCTGTGAACTCCCCACTGATTGGGTAATGAATGGGCTCAAGACCAATAGGAGTGGAGCTAGTGGTTTGCAGCCATGGAGGGAAAAACATGACAGGATAAAAAAGAGTAAGGCACCCATTTAAGCTGTTATTACTTGAGTGTACCCATAAACAATATTCTGGTAAAGTACATGTGTGCACAGAACTGCAATTTTTGCAGCAGACTGTGCAGCATAATTTTGAAAAGTATTGTCTGTTGGATGTTTACCTATAACTTGTTTCATCTATTTTTTTTATCCTGCAGACTGACTTGTTACAACAAGGAATGGTACCTAAACCCTATCCAACCCAAGTCAGGGATGTGTGGGATGGAAATCATGTAAAAATGCCGTTTTCAGATCAAAACCTATATCCTGTGGAATATAAGGTAAGGTTAGTGTAATTGCTAGTCTACTCAACTGTTCTGAGTCAAAAGAATTGACAGCAACCTACCCCCTGAAAAAATATAACTTTTTTATTCACATGAAAAAATATAGTAATTTAATATAATTGAAATTTGATCTGATGATTTTTTGCCATTGTACATATCACATTTTGAAATAGAAATGCTGCATCAGTTGCTAATCATTACTTTGTAAATATTACAAGGATTTCTCCACAAGAAGTTAGTTCTGGTTTGCCAGGGCACATGCAAAGGAAGTAGAGTAGCTTTAGTGAAAAGATGTAACTGCATTAATGGTTCTTGTTTTACTTTGCCATTTTGAAGTTTGTTGTCACTTTTATTCTTAGTGATCTACTTTGCTGAGCAGTGGAACATGCATTTCTATATACCTAATGACGCACAAACATAGGAATCTAAATATGACTGTCTTAAAATAGAACATTTTATCTGACAGAGAAAGACAAACAGCAGTAGTTCTAGTATTTTTTTTTTCTTTTAATTGCCAGACAAGTATTAACCATGCACCTGAGTGGTTTGGAAACAGTTTAATTTCTTATGCTGAATGCATTGGGTGACAGAATAACTGAAGACGTGTTCCACTGTTTTCTTCTCTTGTATTTCTTGTTTTATCAGATTTATTTCTCTATTTATTGGTTGAAGTTAATGGATTGATCGGAAATGGACCTTTTTCAGCTGTGGTATAGGCTGAAAGTAGAACAACGGAGAGTATACATAGCTGTGGGCAATGATTTCAAATGATATCTTAAATTATAAGGCAGAAATTGATAATGTAGTCCTGCAGACTGAAAGTAAAGAGGTACTGTATAGCTGTATGTTTGTTTATTTATGTATGCATTTATTTGAATTTGTTAACTGGAGTAGAGCACATCTGTGTGTTAGGCACAGAATGACCAGAACAGTGAGAATTTACATAGAGATAATACTACAGTACTATGCCAAGTCACTATAGAATGGAGTGTACAGTTAATCAGTTTAACACTAGCCAGAGCATGTATACATGCTGTGCATTTGAGTCACAATTTAAGTGTAAAACTTATTAAGGCTGACAGCCTTGTATCACTGTCCTGAATGATAAAGATCAAGACATGAAATGGCTTTATTCCCCAAGGAAGATTCAGTTTTAGGAATTTTAGTTTGTTAGCAGTGCTGGTGACACTCAGGAGAAGAATGTAGTTTCAGCAACTGTAGGAGATAGTCTACCATTTGTCTGGGTACCATGGTATCTGTAGTACTTTAGCTTTCATGAGCAGCTCAGTCTGGTTAAGTAAGCCACCTTGATTTGAGAGATATAAGCAGTTTGAGCTGCAAAAATGATGGGCTGCAAGAGGAAGACATAGTTCCATAATGGAAGATATATTTCCATAGGTGGAAGGAGTGCAACATTCCACTGATTTCACTGGCATAATTCCCCGAGAAAAAAAAAATTACAGCATGCATTAAGTTAGTTATGGAATAAACAGTGTAATGATGTTTCATATATGCCTCAGCATACTTGTGCAGAGGTTAACTAATTAGAAATGGAAATAAAACCATAAGTACAAATCTAATAGTACCACACATCAGTAATTTGGATTTGCTTTTATGATTTTAGTTATTGGGTCCTAGCTTCTATGCGTCATCCTTTCTGAGCCTGTTGTCCTGATGAGGACAATAGTGGCAATGCAGTGAGAAGGGCAGAGCAACCATTCTTTAACTGGCTTTGTATTGTAACTTTCTTAGTATGTGGTTTGTAACTTCTTAAGCAGAGGTCTCAGGGTGATCCCAGGCAAGCTGAGAAATAAAGCTCCTCCATCTGTGCCCCGGTCGGTCCCTAATTTTCCTTCCAGTGAGATGTGTCAAGTTGAGTTAAGAGACCCCCAGAGGGAATCCTGATCAGGTGCCATTTATATATTTATTTACTTACTTACTATTTGGTAAGCAGGTAGGTAGAAGGGTCCAAAGACCCTTTTCAGTCATGACCCAAAAGTTAATAAACAAAAGCAAACATCATGAATATTCAGGAAGAATGCAATATTTATTTATATATTCATTCATTCACTTTGTTAACCAGCTAAGTGAACTGGTAAGCAGACCCTTCTCTAATCCTACTCTTTCTGATAAGGATGGGAAGATTATTGATAAGTACGAGGAAAAAAGAATATGCGTCTGAAGCTTAGATTTTCAAAATTTTGGATTGTCAGCATCATATGTTTTTCTTTTTTTTAACACCTTTATTGAATTATCTCTTTGTGACATAGACAAACTTACATTTATATAAAAGTAATCAAGCCATATTCAAAAGTTCACATTACAAAGATTATTCATCACATATATTGGCATATATACTATAATCTAAGCAATAGTATATAAATTAAATTCCTGCCTTCTTTTAAACCTCATTCCTTTACCAGAATATTTTTCTGCATGTATTGCTTCCACAATTTCAAATTTTGTCTATGTAATTTAATCTTACCCTTTTCTAAAGATCCTACATACTGTTCTTTTATTTCTGTTACAATATTCGCTACATCAAGTATAGTTGGTTTAGATTTTGATTTCCATTTTCTAGTAATTGATTTTTGGCAGCCACTAGAATTAAACTTAACAAGGCCTTAAAAGGTCTAGGCAATTCAGATCCTGTATCCCAACTAAACAATATTTCTTTAGTCACACTCATTTACTTGCCTAGTATTCCTCACGGAGTACTTTGTAGGAAATTTTTAAAGTTTGCCAACTCATTACACTCCCAAAATATATGTTCCCAGTTCTCATTTCCCATCAC
Source organism: Protopterus annectens (assembly GCF_019279795.1). Taxonomy (NCBI): domain Eukaryota; kingdom Metazoa; phylum Chordata; order Ceratodontiformes; family Protopteridae; genus Protopterus; species Protopterus annectens. The sequence goes on from NC_056748.1 coordinate 773,326,470, forward strand.
ACCTCCAACATTTGCCATCTACCTGAGGAACAATTCTGTGAAGTTTGCATGGGGTAAAAAGTATCTGTGCAAACACTTCCAGGCAAAAATCCTAAATCTTCTAGATTTTGTTGCATATTTGGGAGCCATGCATATGTCCTGCCATTATTTCTTTGTGAATTGCACACCTAATCTCTCTTCTGAATCCTTTATGACCTCTTCTGATCGATTCCTTTATTTATCATGCAACATTTTATATGTCCTACTAATCATCTCTTTTTAACAGCAACTTCTGTTCTAGATTTAACTAAAAACTCAGCCATTTAAGGCCTTTCATTTAGGATTCCCCTATCCCTTTCAGTCTGTCTATACTCTGATATCAGTCTGTGATAGTGAAGGCAATCACTAGCTTGAAATCCAAACGTCGTCTTGTCCTCTTCCCTTTCTGTTACCTTTCCTTCTCTAATTTTGTTTCCAATACTTTGTTTTTTTGCCACCTTCCTCCAGTAAATTCCAGCCCCCTCATCTACTCTCTTTTTTCCTAACTGCAGTCATCCCTATCAGCAAAATCTCTTTTCCCATGTTGGCTTAGTTCTTAGTATACTTTCTGTAACTTTATGAACACAATATTCTGTATAACTGTTGTTATTCTCCTTAAGGATCTGTGTCCCAAATCCCATTCTTTCCTTATTTCTCAAGCCCCCCCCCACTTCATCATCCTCCCTGTCCACTTTGAGTTGTACCTTTCAGCTTGCTTTAAGTGTAAGAGTCTTAGCAGTGTAGCTCTAAAATATCCCTTCAAGTCAGGTAATCTTAAACCTCCTTGTTCTTTTGGGAGGATCAGCTTATTCCATTTGAGTCTTGCCCTCTTCCCCTCCCAAATAAAATCCTTCAACTCTTTATTAATTACTATCCACAACTTCTCTAGAGGGTTGATAAAAATAGCCCTGACGTGTATATAAAACGAAAGGGACTAAAAACATTTTTACTTCTTGTATCTTACTGTTTGTATCCATAGGCAAGAGCTTCCAGTTTCACAGCTTTTATTATTTTTTTAGTGTCTTCCCCCATATCCTTAGGTGCCATAACCAAATCTATTTAATCCATACTCCTAAATACTTTGTTTTATCATATCTTCATAAATATGGGTATTGCTGGACCAATTCATGTGTGGGTACATAGTTTATAGCTTTAACCTTTGTTTTATCTTCTTTAATTGTGTATCTCGAAAAAAAAATGGAACAGTCTCAGAATATTCCATAATAATGAGATGTCCTTTACTGGTTCCATCAGCTACACAGTAACATTATCTGCAAATAAAGCCAACTTTTCTTGAACACCATACCAATTATATCCTTGAATTTATGAGTCCCTTATTTTCTTTGCAAAGTTCTAAATATAACGCAAATAACAGAGGAAACAGGACAGCCCTGTCTTGTTCCTCTTTTGAGACACAGTTTATCAGAGAGAAATCTTCCCACTTTGATTTTTGCCCCTGATCCCTCATATATTATTCTAATTAACCTTATAATTTTGTCAGAAAATATGCTTCCATTGCATTAATCATAACATCTGAGCTTACTCTGTTGAATGCTTTCCTTGCATCAAGACCCAACAATAACAGCGGTATCTTCTTACATTCTGCTTCCTTCTGTGTCATCATTTTTCTATTAATGTTGTCAAATGTTTACCTCCCCCTCCACAAAACCACATTCGTCCATATGCTTCAATTTTGACATCACCTTTGCTATTCTTGTAGCCATTATAGATGTAAATACTTTATAATCATGGTTTCGAATTGAGATGGCCCTATATGAAGCTGTATCGCATGGGTCTTTACCATCTTTAGGTATTACAGCCACCACAGCTTTTAGGTATTAAAGCCACCATAGCTTTTTCAAGGATATTGGTGCCTCCTCTTTTTAAAATAATTCTAAAACCTTCCATATCTTTATCACCTTCTTTCCTCCTAGCTTCCAGACTTCTACCAGAATGCCATCTATTCCTGGAGATTTTTCTGACGATTGGTTATACATTACCATTTTTATCTCATCTCCTCCTATCTTATCTGTTAGTTGTTCAGCCTCATATACCTCTAAACTTGGCATATTTAAGTCTTCCATAAATATTTCCATTTGTGCTTTTTTCTTGATTTCCCTACCTCTGTGCTTTATACACATTTTCTTTATACATATTTTCATAAAATGTGTGAAATATCTGTAATACCTCTACAGGGTTATTTTCCTTGTTATAAGCTGCCTAAATTTGGTAACCCTTTCTACTTTCTGTTCCCGTAATTCATTGTGCCAAAAGTTTTTGTGCTGTGGAGTTACTGTCAAAAAAACAATTGCTCAACAGCAGTTTTTCTAAACTCATGCGTATTATCCAGGTACTCCCTTATTTTCTGTTTAGCACTCTGCAGTTGCACCTGTTCTTTTTCTGTGAGATTCCCCTTACTGTGTAGTATTTTAACCTTTGTCAGCCCCTCTAAATAATTCTTATTACTTCCTAATCGGATAATTTTTCCCTTATTTCTACCTTGTTTTTAAACTCCACTTTCATTTTATCCCACTAACTAGCTGTAACTTCTGAAGTACTTTCTGTCTTTTCTAATAACTCCTGGATAATTTCCACTACCCATTCCTTAAATTCCTCTCTTAACAGGTAGGTGGTGAAGTGCCAGTTGCGTTTTTTATCTTGGTAATTATCGGTGCATGATCTGAAATAGTTATTGAATGCATATCAAAGTTTTTCATTAAATGGACATGTTCCTGTGAAATATAATTTCTGTCAAGTCGAGCGCAGTTGTTGTACCTTGGAGAATAATATGTAAATTCTCTCCAGGTTCCTACTACTGAATTGACATCTTTCATACCAAATATTTTCATAAATTTCTTCAGAAATGTACCCTCTTTTATTATATTTTCCATCGTAGGCCCCCCAATGCATCCTCATTTTTGTAAATCAAATTCCATTCCCTCATCTATAAGTAATATTCCCTGCTGAAAGTTGATTATTTGTCAAAAAAAATGTAAGCTCCAAAATAGCAGTTGTAGGTGGAATATAAGTACATGCTAGCATAATCCTCATCCGTTGCCAGTAGCCCCTTACTACTACAAATCTGCCATTGTTATCTTTTTTTCCCTCTTCTATCACTAGTGGAGCTGTTCTGTCATTTAAAATAAGTACTCTTTTTTTTTTTTTTCCTATGTCCTTGATATTCTGCAGAGTACCCATCCTAAAATCATTCTTTATGAAATTCACATGCTTGTTTCTTTCCAAATGTGTCTGCTCTTGCATTGCTATTTGCGCTCTGCATTTCTTAATATAATTAAGTGTTCTTTCCTTTTTGACTATATCTGTGAGACCATTCACTTTCTAAGATAATATAGAAAGTATCACCATTATGGTAAAATGTCATTATTCCTACCTTTTGTATATGTCAACTTTTTTAAATGTTTATTTCCAGGTTTTGTGATGCATGCATCCATTAATGTTTGGCAGGTTAATCCTTTATACATATTGTCAGGCTCATATGTTAAGGTCTGTTCTGATTAATTGTGAAGGTATGAGGAATGTTTCTTCTGCAGCTTCTTGTGAGGAATAATCTGCTTTAAATAACTTTGTTTCTTCTAAGGTGCAAGTTCCTACTCGTTGTTTACAGTTTGTGTATGATTCAGTTGATACTTCTTCGGTGGCTTTGGCCACTGGTACTGTGTTGAAGAGGTTTGCCTGGATGCATTTTCAGAACCTCCAAGATTATGTTAAAAATGAGATTTTAAATTCTGCTTTGGATTGACGTGTATTTTTTTTAGCCCCACTGCAGTAGAGGTGAGCAAAAAGTGTGATGAGAGGGTAAACTAATATAATGAAGCTCGATTGGACTAACAGTTTGGACAAGTAGAAGGTTGGCTTGAAGCTTAGGAAGGCGGTCCGCTGCCCATATAACTTGGTCTACTGCAGCAGTAATCATTCAAACATCTACTGTTATGGTCAGTTTACTTACACAACTGTACTTTCTTCACTCTACCTGGAATATACTATAGGGAGAAGATTTTGGCCAATCTTGCAACCAGAAAGATGGGGGCATTGAGAGCTCCTCTCATAGGAACTATTGGGATGATCTTCCACACAGAACAAAGCACAAATAATAGTATCAGCAGATGGACAAGCACTTGAAGAGCAGGTCATTACATGTAGCTAAGTAGTATGATTATTCAGTGCAAAGAGTGTGGATAGGACGCTTAGGAAGATGTAGGCATTGATGAGTGAGGAGTAGGTAGACATTGCTGATGTCATAGAAGCAGGCCATTGACAGAAGGGATTGAGATAGGGCAGTATCTGCATATATTTATGCTGCTCAGAAATGGCAGAGGAGGGAGGGACGGATGGACAAATAGGTAGGGCATCAAATATTCGTGTTAAGGTAGACAAAGTGGTGAAAGATGGACTGATGAGATCTGTTGCATCCCTCCCACCCTCCTGGCATGTCAGTGGAGTAGGAGGATGAGAGCCTGGAAGAGAGAATAAATGAAAGACTGGCTATCATCTTGACCCTATTGAAGGAGGCTAGGGATGTCCAGGTGAAGGTGTCATTAGAAAAATAGTGTTTTTGTTAAGAGTGAAGGTGAAGGATAAGAATACAAATGAAGAGATTGTGTATACTATTGTATTTTAATGGAGACAATTATGATGAGCTGTGGGGTAAATAAGCTACAGGAGTTAGTGAGGGATACAGTACTCAAGGTTGTAGGGATAGGCAAAAAGAGAAAGTTAATGTGTCAGTATATGAAATTGAAGTTTAAAACTAGGGCAGAAGATAGGACGCGTAGCAGGTGAAATGGAGGGAATGATGAAGTGCAGTAGACATACTTCAAGGAAAGAAGCAGTAAGACAAAAAGGGAGCAAGATGAAATGAAGTTGGGAGAAGCAGTCAAAGGGAAGTAGAGGCTTCTTTAGGTATATAGCAGAAAGAAATAGAGGAAGGGAAAGATGGATAGCCTGACCATGCTGAGTAAAGATGAGGATTAACATCAAGGAAGACTAGGAAAGTCAGAAGTATTGAATGAATACTATGCTGCTGACTTCACAAAAAATCAAACGGAATGTGTCATGCTAAAAGGGAGGTGGGACAGTGTCTAAAGGGCAGTACACAGACATCAGAATAGAAACCCAAACCCGATTCCCCTGAGTACTTTGCTCCTTTCCACAAGAACGCAGATGTATCCCTTCACTTTGCAAGCCTCCCACCTTTTCAGAGAGCAGATCCTTTTGGCTAGTCAGTCATAGGGCAGCGAGTGAGGATTTGGATGGGAGCTAACATTGGGAGCCAAAGCCATCGTACTACAGCTGGCTGGTCACACAGTGAAACATGAGGAAGTGATGTGTACTTACTTTGCTGTGTATCATGCACACCTACATATCACACCCTGGGCATCTTGTCACTCCACCTCTTAGCATTTAGAACTGGTCTGCATCCGAGGATGTGCAGGATGTGGCTAAGTGTGCAGTGTCCTTTGAGATACAAAGCTGGTCAGTTTATTCCTGACCCTCTGTCTGATCCTTCTGGTACACCAGATCCTTTCCAAAACCCTTTTCACTTGGGCAGCAGATGGATGTCTTGCCACTGCATTAGCAGACTGGCTTGTTTATAGCTTCAGAGGTCTGTACTAGGCTAATGACCACTAGGGTGAAAATCTCTGACGCATTCTGGTACCCTTGATATGTGTAAGCAAAGGCTTTAAAGATGAACCGTTTGCAGGCTGCCTGTAACCATTAGAGACATAGGTGCCAAACCAGGGATGAATTTAATGTTCCCCATCCAGTTGTTCAAGTTGCACTTGAATTGGATTAGGGAGGAACTCTGCTCCAAATGGACAGGGTCCCTGTTCCAGAGAAGGTAGAGTCTCTGTGATATATACCCATCTCTCCAGCAGGTCCTATTTTTATCCCAGGCAAGATTTAAGTCTTTAGAATGGATAATTCTGGTGTTGTTTGTTTTGCTGTCTGTAGGAGACAGAATTTATGGATAGGGCTCTGAGGTGGTCTGCATAAGACATGTTGCTTACTCCCTGTATTCTTTTAGTGAAGAACCTCTGTAGTTGTTCCATTTGTTGGATGTGCCTTGTTAGGTACATACCAAAGGGGCCATTTTATTCAATGATAGGTCTGATGAGTAAATATAATGGAGCAATAACGTCTTTGGACCTAGATGCCATGCCTTTGTTTATAAGTTGCACAACATAAATTATTTCCTCACTACTGTAGACATTTGATGGTGAAAGACTAGATTACTGTCTGTGTGTGTACCCAAGTTCCTGACTACTGGATTTGACTCTAGGGATGTGTTGTCAGTATAATAGTTACTTTTATGCATTTCTTTGCATTTAGTTTTAGTCCATGACTCTGACACACTATTTTGTCTGTAGCAGCCCTTCCTGTAGAACATATTAGTATATGTGACGGATTCTGTGACTGCACCTAGTTTGCAGTCATTTGCAGATTTGGTCAGCAAAAGGCCCTTGACATTGACCTTGACTTCAGAGAAGTAAATACCAAAATGATGCAGTCCCAGGACCGATCCGTGGAGGACTCAAGTTGTGACTGGCGTCTTTGTAGAGGAGGACTCCCCAATTCTAACTTCCTGGGTCCTGTCTGTGATGCAGCTGGCAATTCACTGGGTGACATAAGCATTTGCTCTGTAAGAGGACCTTTCTTGATGGGTCAGGAATGTTTGAGTCTTCCACCAGTTTCAACTGTTGAAGTCCCTTTCAGTCATGCAAGTGACAATTTCTTGCTTTGAGTGAAAGTGCTTGCTAGTTGCAGGGGGTTAAGTGGTAAATTTTGGGGTTTGCAAATGCTTGTATATCTGGTATGTTACATCATAACATTAATCTACCTGGACATGCAGACATCTGTAAATGTGGGATCTTCCATGTTTTTTGCCAAACGATTGATGGAGAAGATGAACACAAAGAAGGACCATCAAAGAATAGTTCTCTTGGTAGATTAACTGATACTGATACTTTAAGAATATATCTATTATATGCTGCTCTTAAAATGTGATTTATCCTGCAAGAGGGACCCTTCTTGATGGGTCAGAAATACCCTCCCTCTATCCACTTTCATATTGATGGTTAAGGCTGTGAGCTCTTTTAAAAGCTGCTGCTTTTAGCCCAGGTCACAGAGTTTGATTCCTTCTACCTCTATTTGCTTATAGTATTTGGATCTGAGCAAGTCAGTTAACCAGGTATTGCTTTTGGGTACTCTTGCAAAGGCTCACTTGTGTCTAGTGGGTTTATCCAGGCAATAGAGGAATAAAATAAAATAAAAATGATTTTCTTCAGATTAGTTACACCCAATCATAAAGGAGTGAACTCTGCCCTGAAACTGAGAGTATGTTCATGAAATATATTTCATAGACCCTGTGAGTCAGTCAGCAAATACACAGTCATCCAGAGTCTGCCACATCAATTTTGTTCACCATCAATACCCAGTTCAATGCATCAGACCTCCCGTCAGTACAAAGGGATGAGTAGATAGATGCTATTACTGCTCAGGCAAGTGCATCTTTCCTATGTATCTTGCTTTCGTTTATCATGATGGTGTACCTTAATTCTTTCAGTTCCCTCTGATACTGATGTTGCAGGTATAGTTGTTTGCAAAAGAATATTCTTTATTTGTAAATGCACTGTATGGGAGTACTAGTAGCATTGAACTATACTGCCTTTTTCACTTCTTGTTGCATAGCATAATTTACCCATTACAGTGTTGATTTGTTGCTTTTCTTTTTTGCCAAGTCAATATGTGCCATGCTAAAAGATTCCTACCCAACAAAACTGAATGCTGTAATTAAAGCAAAAGGTGCTTCAACAAAGTATTAGTTTAAGGCTGTGCACACTTATGTAATCAGCTTATTGTACGTTTTTTATTTTTTATATTTTTCCCTTAACAGATTTATTTGTTTTTCAATTGAATTGTATAGGTTATAGGTCACATTAAAGGTGGGAAAAGTTTTGAAATGATTTATTGTAGTCTCGTTTTTTTATCACAAAAAAATGGCATTTTAACAGGGGTGTGTACACTTTTTATATCCACTGTACCAGACACCGAAGATTTCTCTGGTTCAAGTGCACTTCGTGAATATTGAAGAAATGAAAGTTGCATTTCTTTTCCAAGCATACATCTTAACTGTCCAGATTTCCACATAATGTCCAAATTTCTGCCTCATATTTTTGCTCTCCTCTTAAAATGTATGTTTTTCTGGCAAACTGCAGAGGATTGAAGTCATTAAATAGTGACATGCATTTAAGTTTTAAACTTCATATCCTTCAGAAAAATGCAGGCTAACACAAAAACTGTTATTTTAACAACATTCTAAGTTAATAAGAGCATTTTTTAAAATCTTTCCCTATTTTTGGGCCCTTGCCTCTTCCCATTATTTAAGGCTTTGTCCAAATGTCTTGTGTTAGGAAATTGAGAGGTATGCTTCCAAGTTAAACAGAATCTATGAAGTCTTGCTTAATACATAATTGTTGTTTACTTACTATTTAGCTTAAAGTTTTTCAAAAAAATACATCACTTTCCTGCAGTCCACATCTGTAGTACTGCAGCTTAGGTCAGGCTTTCTTGCAACTGTCAGTACATCCACATGCAGGTCCTTGGTACGCCTTGAATATCCACAGTTAGACTCCTGGCTTTCCAGGAATAGATCCACATGTAGGTTTCTTTTCTTTTGTTTCATTTTACATTTGTTTACCCAGAAAGTCCGACTGGGTGTGAACCCATTTTCAGCAGAGACCTGGGGAGAAAAGCTCTACATACAAAACAGATAAACTATTACAGGAGAGTTTAAATGATTTGTGTAAAAATCTTATAACAAAGTCAAATTATACAGTTTATACAAGTATAGTGGCAAATAGGAATGTTACCTTTTAAGCAAAATACATATAGAAATTGTATCATTACAACAAGGAGGTTCAAAGTCAAGTGATGTATCTGTTATAAGGTAAGAACTAAAGCTAAAAAAGGTAAAAACTTAAAACAGTCTAGAAGGTCTTGCTTATCAGAGCTAATAAATTTATTGTAATTAGTACTGTTGATATATTTGAAATGAATTTGTATGGCTTGTAATTGAATTAGTTTGGATAGTAGTTAGAGGGTATAGTGTTGGGAAGACTGTAGTCAGAAGGTTCAGAGATTCATAGTGTGGGTAGAAGTGATTTAGGGTTTAAGTGAATGATGATAGTTAAAGTGCTTAACTCTAGAGGTAGGGACTTAAATATTTTGGCTACATAACTAGAGTAGAGCGCATTTCCTGGGGAATTTATAGGTTTGGTAACTTTAAATAAAGATTAATTGGTAATATTCTGTGGTTAGAATATGGTTCTAGTAGATTTTGTAGAATGGGTACTTTGCCTGGCTGGTAAAGTAATTTGTGTGTCATTGTCAGCTGGTTGTAGTGTAGGAGATGTTGGAATTCTAGCCATGATGGCTTTTTTAGTACTAGACAGTGATGTGTTCTGTACGGAGAGTCAGTGACAAATTTTGCTATTTTGTTATAGCATGTTTCAGGTTTTTCTAGGTCTGTGTTTCTGAGGTTAGTGAGTATTGGTGAGGCATAAAGAAGTGTTGAGAGTAGATGAGTTCTTGCAATGGCTATTATGGTATTAGTTAGGAATTGTTTGATTTTATATAGAGTTCCCAGTTTTTTTTTGTAACAGTTTGTGATGTTTGTTGGCCAAATCTCATGTTATTGTCAATAATGACACCTAGGAGTTTTGTCTGTGGTACGGGTACAATAATTGTTACCTGCAGCAGTTAGGGAAACGTTGGGTGGGAGGAGGGGTCTGCGGCTGTGGTTTTATTTCCCTTCTTTGAATAAAATCTATGATTTTATACAGCAACTGCCATGGATGACTGGTTGGATTTACTTCTGTTTTACCTTTTCATATTTAACCAGTCTTAATCAGAGTCTATAACATTATTCCTCTATATTTTTGTGTCATGTCCTTTAGTTCTTGAAAGCTGTGGGCTCCCCATATTAGTGTGGAATCATCTGCATATTGGACTAAAGTAGCTAGAGAAGAAACTGTGTTGAGATTATTAGTGAAGATATAGAAAAGAAGGGAGCAGAGAGTGGAGCCTTGAGGAACTCCCTAATGTTACTGGTAGTAGTGAAGAGATGTCTTCTGACCACTTTACTGCTTGGTGCTGGTCAGTTAGGTAGCTTTGGAACTAAGTGAGAGCAGACGAACTAAGGATGTTCATCATGTTACACTGCTGCAGTCATCACACTTGGGTTATCTGCCGTCAGGCAGTCCCGCAGTCGGCCTGAGTTACAAAGTCTTGGTCCGGCGTGGGTTGCGGTCGCTTCTTCCCTGATGTCAGTGCGACAGGGGTATAAAGAGGCAGCCGACGCCATTTTCTTCAGCCTTTCTTGCCGCACGGTGCTCGAAGCAGAAGCAATTCGCAAGTGCCGGTCGTCCGACTCCTGAGATTTTCAAATCGAATTTCAGACCGAAGTCTTCAATAAAGCTAAGTACCCCATTGGGGAATCTTTTCTTGCCTCAGAACGATGTCGGAAAAAGTGAATAATTGCATTTCTTGTGGGAAGCAAATGCCTCATAAGGATTTTCATTCTTATTGTATTCCTTGCCTAGGCCCAGACCACGACGTCACAGGTTGTCGGTTTTGTGCTAGGTGTAACAAACAAACTATTAAACGTCAGTTTGATTTCGCCCGACATTATTTTGGTAGAAAATTTAACTATACCATGCCGTCGGAGCAACCGACGACCGGGATGCATAAAAAGCACAAAGAGAAGGACAGGCAGCCGAGACCCAAACCAGACACCGAGGCCTCTGCTAGGCCAGTCGCCTGTTCTCCGGTTTTCAGTGAGGCGCCTATGCAGCCCCTGACGACCGCTGATTTAGAACCCCAGGCTGCATCCGACTCCCAAGCGGAGATTGCTGGGCCTCCAGAGCCTTTATCTTTAGGTCCTTCCGACTCCATGGCTGAAGGGGATACCGGTGTAGTTGAAAGGCCTTCAGTTGCTGAAGGTGTCTTCATACCGACTACACTTACTATAAAATCCTATGCAAAGCTGAAAACCCCTTTAAAAGTAAGGAAGCCTGTACAGCAGTCTCCAGTACAAGGCCCCATGCCTAAGAAACAGATGCTTAAGATGGCTGAAGACTTAATTACCCTAATCAGGGATTCCCATCCCCCTCCTGACAAAGGGCCTAGACAGGAGGAGGACTACGTTTCATCTGACCAGGTTTCCATTTCCTCAGATTCTTCTGAGGAACAGGAATACTCTTTTCCTCCTTATGAAGACTCTGATGCTGAGGAGTCTATTCCTTCAGCTTCTCCCCCAGAAGACTTCTCCTTTGGGGAAACTTTACATACCATGAGGGAACATTTCCACTGGGAAGGCCAGGATTACTCTGATTCCAAGAAAAGGCTCCGAGAGTTCCTTTTACTACCCCAGCACAGACCCCTTGCTATACCACCTGTTTTAGACATTGTGGATGATGTTTATTCAGAATCTAGCCTTAACCCAAATTCATTACCTCCTGCACCAGCCAAACCAGACAGATACTACAGAGTCCCTGACTCCCACAAATTCCTATATAAAAGCCCTGTTGCTGACCCAGAAACCATTTCCCAGGGTCCCAAAGGAATTAAGGCCCTTATTGCTAAAAATCCTGTACCCTCTGAAAGGGATTCTAGAGCACTAGACAGATGGGGAAAGAAAGTATATACCTCAGCTACTCTAGCTATGAGGGCCTTAAATTGCCAGTTTCACATGCTGAAATATCAACAATATTTGATGTTTCAATTAAAGCAAAAAATACTCACACATACAGAGCAGCCTGATTACAAGGAAATGCAAGATTTGTTGCATGCAGCAGAACAAGTGGGAAAACATACTTTGCAATGTGGATTTGATTCATTGGAAGCTTCTTGTAGAGCAGCAGTAACAGGGTCTGTCATTCGTAGGCATGCTTGGTTAAAAGAACAAACTTTACCTGATCATGTTAAAGCAAATTTATTGGATGCACCTTTACAGCAGGATGTTTTATTTGGTGTGAAAGCAGAACAGGTTTTAAAGAAAATGGAGGATAAGGCAAAATCTATGCAGACGGTCAAGGATTTTTTACAGGTTCAACCCCCTCATTTTAGCAGGAATTGGCCAACCAAAAACTGGTCCTTTCCAACTTCTGACAGACCACAGAGGGGCAAATACAGACGCCCAAGGGGCAGAGGTCAGCCACAAGGCTCTTATAAGCCTCGACAATGGGGGGGCCACAACCCAGAAAGGAGGAGAAGACAGGTCTCAAACTTTCAGAAGACAATCACAATGACTTACCCCTCAGACTGCCAAACAAATCCCTCTTGGCAGCTCCCTTGGGAGGAAAACTTGCACTTTTTGCAGGCAATTGGTACATCATCACAAAAGACAAATGGGTCCTAAATATTGTATCTCAAGGATACAGGTTCCACTTTCACACTTTACCAAGAATAAAAGGAATGCCAAACCTGCCACCAAATCAATGGGCAGAGGCTCCAAGACAAATTACAGCGCTCATGGACATGAGAGCCATTCAAAAGGTTCCTACACAGGAGCAAGGACAAGGATTTTACTCAAGACTCTTTCTGGTTCCCCGAAAGGACAAAGCCTGGAGACCCATTCTGGACCTCTCAGTTCTAAACACATACCTGGAAGTACCCAAATTCAAGATGCTCACACTACAGCAACTTCTTCCCATGCTGGGCAAGAAGGCTTGGCTAGTAACGTTGAACCTCAAGGAGGCATACCTGCATGTCCCTATCAGACAAAATTGCAGAAGATACCTCCGATTTATAGCAGGTTCAACTCACTACCAATTCTCTGCACTGCCCTTTGGCTTATCTACTGCGCCCAGAGTTTTCACAAAATGCCTGGCACCAGTAATTGCATACTGCAGACAAAGAGGAATTCAAATATATCCATACCTGGACGACTGCCTTATTCAAGCAGAAAGCAAGGACACTCTTTTAAAACATCTGGTGTTTGTTAAAAAACCTACTAAGTTGCCTAGGGTACACAGTAAACGAAAAGAAGTCAAAACTAGTGCCCTCACAAGACATAATATTCCTGTGTGCCAGCTTAAATACAACGGCCCATAAGGCTTATCTCATGCCAGACAAGCAAGGACAACTGACTCAATACTTCAAAATGATGGCAACAAAGACCCAACTCCCTGCAAGAAAAATTCTGCATGCCTTGGGATTCATGGCATCTTGCATACTACTAATACCATATGCCAAACTGCATATGAGGAAATTACAATGGTACCTGAAAAGCGTATGGACTCAACACAGCCACAGCTTGGAAACAGTAATGCCACTCATTCCCTGCCTTCAACAGGAATTTCTATGGTGGGCTCAGGCGTGTCACCTCAACAAGGGTCAGCATTTCACCTTACCCACAGCCAGGCAATTAATAACAACAGATGCATCGGATTACGCCTGGGGAGCACACATGGCAGGACAGTGTATTCAGGGCAAATGGTCTGCAGATCAAATGCATCTCCACATCAATCAAAAAGAGATGCTAGCTGTACAAAATGCCCTAACAGCTTTCAAGGACCTACTACATCCAGGACAACTTCTAAAAAAGACGGACAACACCACAGTGATGTGGTACATAAACAAACAAGGGGGCACACATTCCTACCCCCTATGCAGGCAAGCAATGACGTTGTGGAACACAGCACTGACCTACCAAGTTCAACTACAAGCACAATTCCTGCCAGGAAAGAAAAATACATTGGCAGATGAACTAAGCAGAAATATCATGGATCCTCACGAGTGGAAACTAGATCCACAAGTATTCACAATGATAACTCAAAAATGGGGGAGCCCAGACATAGATCTGTTTGCCTCCCCCCAAAACTACCAACTACGGAAATTTTGCACAAGGACATACCACACACTAGCTTGGAAAGTGGATGCCCTCTCATTCATTTGGAAAACATTAGCAGTGTATGCCTTTCCTCCACTGCCTCTTCTGACAAAGGTGCTCCTGAAAGCCAGATTAGAGAGGCCACAAATGATACTCATTGCTCCAGACTGGCCACGCCAACACTGGTATCCAATATTAAGGAACATGGCTCATGGCCCTCCATGGATTTTACCTCAAATTCCTCACCTACTGACTCAGCAAAACAATCGGATTCTACATAGCCAGCTCAAGACTTTAAATCTGGCTGCATGGCAGATTACCTAAACAACCAGTCAACACTTCTCTCTAAAGCTGTTATGGATGTCATTCTGGAGGCCAGGAGACCCAGCACCAGGAAAACCTACTCAGACAAATGGAAAAGATTCTGCGCCTGGACTAAAGGCCAAAATCCTCTAGTCCCAAATATTTTTCAGATTCTGCAATATTTAACTGAGATGTTGCACAAAGGCCTTTCATTTTCATCTATTAAGATCCACGCTTCAGCTATTTCAGCTCATTATAACACGGATCCCCCTATATTTTCACATCCATTACTAAGACAGTACCTCAGAGGGGCTAAGAACATAAGACCGCCCCGGAGAGCACCAACACCAACTTGGGACCTCAATTTTGTTTTGGAAAAACTTACACTACCGCCTTTCGAACCAGCTTTTTCAGCCGATTTACAATTTTTATCCTGGAAAACTGCCGTGCTGCTAGCAATAACTTCAGCACGAAGAGTCTCAGAGCTACAGGCCCTAATGGCAGTGGAGCCTTTTATCATTTTCCATTAAGACAGAGTCTCTTTACGAACTAACCCTTCCTTTATGCCAAAGGTGGTATCCAGTGTGGCTCTAAACCAAACCATTCATTTACCCACCTTTTATCCAAACCCCCAGAATAAAGGGGAAAGGCTTCTACACTCTTTGGACATTCACAGGCAATTACATCTCTACTTGGATAAAACTAAGGCTTTCAGAAAATCTGACCAACATTTTGTATCCTATGCTGTAGGATCACAAGGAAAGGCTGTCTCAAAACAGACCGTTTCAAAATGGATAGGACATTGTATCCGTTTCTGCTACACACACCATGGGAAACCTGTACCTGGTAACGTTAGGCCCCATTCCACCAGGGCTGCACCAACATCAGCAGCCTTCCTCAGAGGGGTTCCAACCAAGGATATTTTGGAGGCTGCAACTTGGAGTTCAGTGCACACCTTCACCAGCCACTACCACTTACCTCTATACTCAAAAACCAGAGCTGGCTTTGCCACTGCAGTTCTGCAGGGCCTACTAGCTTCTCCAAACCCTGTTTAGTACCAACCGCCCAGCCTTAGCTTTGGGATTCAACCCAAGTGTTATGACTACAGCAGTGTAACACGATGAACATAGTACAGTTTTGTACCTACCATAAATGTAGATGTTCAAATGTTCACACTGCTGCAGTCCAGGTTACCCTCCCACCATCCCCTCTTCTTACCTGGGTTTTATCTGTACCTCCCTTTTTATACAATCTATATGATGCATTTCTATATGGTGTATTTGTTTACAGCTGTAGCTATTGTTTTCTACTTATGTATTTTACTTAGGCTTATGTATTGCCTTCCTATTTGGGGGCACCTGACATCTGGGGCAAGAAAAACTAAAGAAAATGGCGTTGGCTGCCTCTTTATACCCCTGTCTCACTGACATCAGGGAAGAAGCGACTGCAACCGACGCCAGACCAAGACTTTGGAACTCAGGCCAATTGCGGGACCGCCTGATGGCAGATAACCCAAGTGTGATGACTGCAGCAGTGTGAACACTCGAACATCTACATTTATGGTAGGTAGGTACAAAACTGTACTTTTCTGATACTACTGCTCTTAAAGGTTCAAATTATCCAAGAAACTCCACCTTTGTACTGAAAATCCCTCCCTAGGAGAGGCAGATGGTCTTCAGTGTTGTGGGCTTTCAACCTTTCCTTTTACCACAGTTTTTCATGAGTTCCACATTACCACTGGTACTACATATTCTGACTACTGTATTACACATACTGTTTGAGTAAGTATCAGTTTTTCACAGTAACATGTAGAATATACAGCACATCAAAACAGTGTTTCTGATATCTGAAATTGCCACTGTATTGCAGTTCCACACTAGCCCTGTGTAGGACCCGTGGATTTCCACTTATGGTGTGGAGTTTGCCTCAGAAAGACATGCGTGAATGGGTATACCTTCGCTGAAGGTTGGACATCGGGCTGGCAACTCGGCACCATAAAAATCTACTGCCAATCATTAGCGGACCGGAGTTCCGCTGTGGCGACCCCTAACCGGGAAAAAGACGAAAAGACAAACATTATTATGGGATCAGAATCATGAATTCACATTTCTGTGGCTCTTGCTAGGCATCTATCTGATTGTAAAATGAAATGACTGCAGTGCCACAGACCAGTTACATAAGATGAACTTGACATCCTTTCTTGTATAAGCATTGTAGGAATGTTTGGTCAGTTACCTGAATGCAGCTGTGTCCTTGTATCATAGAGAAGTCAGTATCCATTGAATAGTGAGATACTCTCTGGCAGAATATCTCATTTGAGCCCTACTTAATTTTCTGCTGAGGTACCAGACTTAGTGTTCTTCACCATCTATTGCTGAGGTAGCACAGCTCTTAACCTACTTCAGATGCAAGGTGTGCGCGATAAAGAGTTTATCGAAGTCAGGGGCAAGAAAGACTTTCTCTGAATACAGGAGGGCTTGCATTTGGTTAAAAGCCTAATTTCCTGCATTAGTCCAACTTATCTGGAAGGCATACCTGTCAACCTCTTAATGCAAGAAATCTGGACAAAACAAAAAATAATGCGGGTACAAAGGCCAAAAATAGGGACAGACTTTAAATATTGTTCTTATAAACTTGGAAAGTGGCTAGAACAACAGGTTGTGTGTTATAATGTATTTTTTGAAGGATATGAACTCTGAAACTCAATTTTCTGGCATTATTTAGTGAGTTCAGTCCTGAGTGATTTGCCATAAATCCTTATTTTTTCTGAAAAACAGACTACAAGTATTTGGTAAAAATCTGAACATTCTGCGAAAATCTGGGCAGTCAGGAGGTATACTGGAAATGTGCCTTGTATGTAAGGTCTGTCAGAGGACTGAGTATGGTAACAGAACTGCATATAAACTTTCTATAGTAGCACATGATCAGAAAAATGCTTTGACTTGTCATGTGGTACTTGGGTATAGGCCAGCTGATGATAGCTTCTGCTTTGTCTGTTGTGGTGTAATTACCTGTCTCCCAATCAGATATCCTAAGTATTTGGCTTCTGTCATGCAAAGCTTGCCTTTGGCAGCATTAAATAAATTCTGCCTGTCTTTAAGTGCCCAGCAGAGCGCATTCTTTGGCTAAATGTGACTTCCAGTCCTCTGAATAATTTACTAACATTATCCTACTATGCAGTTAAGTACCTATCAGGAGGATTCAGACCTGTAGCTCTGCGCCTTTGAAAAGTATCAGGAATTTCATGAAATCTGAAAGATGAGGGTATAACGAAATACATCTTCGTGGGTGGGGAATGCTTTATTCTCTCTGGCTTTAGTGGTGAGGAGAATCTCCCAGTATCCCTTGGTTAAATCACAAATTTTTATTATAAGATAGTGTAACTTTGAGGAGTCATTTGAAGCAGGCTCTAGAAGATCTTTTCATCAAGAATTTTATCAGTCTTTGAATGATTTTTAGTCAGAAATGTTACAGATTTCACTTGGATGCATGTCCCACAGAGTTGTGCTAAGAACTGATAACTTACGGTATACGATTGCCAGGGTGATGGAAGGCTTGTTGAGAGCAACCACCAGGAAAATCTTAATGTATGGTGTGCTCGGGCTCCAGTTGAGTGGTCAAACTCCATGAATCTTGCCAAAGCCACTGCTTGACCGCTCACTGAATCTGTAGCTGAGCAATATGGTTTTTGGCTTGCAGGCAACAACCTTTTATGCAAACACCAGCTGGCAGTTTTTTAACTAATGCAGTTAATTGACTGAATGAAGATCTGTGAGAATTTTAAGGTACAGTCCCACACTTTTAAAGGAAAACTACCCATTCACAACACATAAGAAGTCATTCCATGTATGTGTGTGTAAAATATACATGTAAAATCAAATGCACATGTGGGTGTATGTGTTAACTGAATATACATTACCGAACACTTAGTGCTAGTAAGTCTGGTTTTGTCTTTTAGTTGTCTTTTGGTGCAGAACCTGGCTTGTGTATGTGTTTGTTTTGTTTGTTTGTTTGTTTTTTGTTTTGCAGTCATTTTATGGTGGAATTATTTTAGGAATGTTACATATGTTTTAAACAGATTGCTTGTTTTTTCTCTGCCCATTTTGTATATGTTTACACATATTTATAACTGTGTATAGTGCATTTATAAATGCACTCGCATGCATATATACGTTTGAAAATGCATACAAATGTGCACAGATGTGTAAAGGTTTGTGGGTATTTACTAGGAGTCTGCATGTCCTCCCCGTGGTCGAATGAATTTAAAGACATGCAGGTAGGGGCGTGCGTGTGTGTGCCTTCCTTGAAGGTTGGACGCTGGGCTGGCAACTCGACACCGTAAAAATTCACTGTCAATCATTAGCAGACCGGAGTTCCGCTGTGGTGACCCCTAACCGGGAAAAGCCGAAAGACAGCTATTGAGCTGTTACTGTTAGGATCTTAAAAAGCCTAGTCTTCCATTTCATTAATAGAGTTTTGCCTTCATGTTTTGTGTACAAATAAGCCAGTGATGGGCAGAAAAAGGATATATTGGGATATGTACATGTTGCCACAGTCCATCAAGGACAAGGTTACTAACCTGGGGATGAATTTGTGGTTACCCATCCATTCCTCCAAATTATATTTGAATAGGCTGACAGAAGTACTTTGCTTTATGTGGAATGGGAGATGTTCTTTGGAGATATTTACATGTACATAGAATTTGGCAGTACATGATTCTGCGTAAGCAGTAAGATTGTCTACATGGAAGAGGCTTTTGAATTTAGACATGCCATCATTCAGTTTTATTAGATTAACCTTTGCATACTGAGGTATTAGAATTTGCTTCAGGGTTATGGTGAATATGACTGATTTGTGGTGTGATTTGACCAGGTAAAAGTTACAGTTGGTCGGGAGCAAAGCTGTCCCATCTTGGTTAGGACCAAATCCAGGATTTTGTCACCCCTGGTTGGGGTTTGTAGTGACGAAGTCCAGAAATTTTGGGGCATACACGCTTGAGGATGTACACGTCTTCCACTTTATGGAGGGGTAGTTGAACTCTCCTAAGAAAATGGTGTTTGGCTTAATGTATAGGGAGTCCATACTAGTTAGGGAGGAGGTGTGGGGCGAAGGAGACATAGAGGTGTCCTATAAGTATGATATGATGAGGAGTTGTTGTTAGTAAGTTGGATGTATAGAAGTTCCAGGTTATCTTGTGTAATGAGTCTGGAAGTCATTTTTTTAAGAATAAGACACCACCTCCTTTAGTGCATTAATTGAATGCAGTGGGCCTGAATGTGTGGTAGACCCTGAAACCATGCACTGAGGGAGTGCTTTCATTGGTCTTAGACCAGTTCTCTGTGATGACGCATATGTCACTGTTTTCCAGTGTATGGAATACTTACAGGGAGTGGATTTTTTGTTAATGCTCCTAGCATTCTGCAGAAATACATAATGTTGTCCAAATTCTCTTTTGTTATGTTGGAAGTTTTAGAAGACTGACATTGCTTAAAAAAAAAAAAAAAAAACACTATGAGGGTGGACAAGGATTAATCCAATATATGAAAACCTTGGGGTTGAGACGTGCAGGCCATCCCAGACGAAGAAATTAGGACTGTCTACTCACTCCTACCAGGCTGTGCCCTTTTTGAATGACACCAAAAGCTAAAACAGTTATTGAAAATAAAAAAAAATGATGCTGTTGCATCATTCTTGGTGATATTGGAATACTGATCAGGGTTAGGTTCATACCAGCCTCTGATGCATATTCCAAGAGCTCTGTCATGTATATCTTCATGTAGTCTGTGGATGTACATCACAAGTCCGTTTACATTTACAGCCATGTGTACTATGTGTGTTATATGTTCTTATAGTGCAAGGGCTGAGTGCTTGCATAATGTAGCAAGTCCTGGTATCTGAAAAGCAACTGATCATGACTCTCTCCTTGCACAACCTGATGAACAGTGCATTTTATGTCTTGCTGTGGAGTCAACTATGACTAGGATATTGGATTGTGTGGAGGTTTGCCTTATGGACTTTGAACTGAGTCAGTATGCATCTGTGAGGCAGTACCCATCATGAAACAATCTGAGTTGTGTGTTTGTGAGGTTGCTAATGTACTTGTTTATTAGGTTACTTTTAGGAGGCCTTTAAGATTTAGGTAAGTTAATTTTAAGAGTGTCAGCATATGAAGGTCTATGTGTTTGGTCCGAGCTGTGTGAGCTTTTAGTGTGGTACTGACACCCTGCTTTATTTGTCATGGCTTCTTGGGAGAGATTTGCTTCAGTAACATTAAACATGAGCCAAGTGCTTCATTGTGTCAGGATGCCCTTTTCAACCAAGCTGGCTACAGAGAGGGTTGGAAAGTACAAATCCATGGTTAAATAGTTCCAGATACTTACTAATGTGGGCTGTAGTGGGAGTTGCTCCTGAGGTTATTGCAAGTCCTTCTTTCATCTGTGTAGCTTCATCTAAACCAAGCTTTTATAGTCCACATTTTCCTCATCTGTTATGTGAATACAACTTAGGATGCTAAGTGCTGCTGTTACTTGAAAGTTTGATCTTTTAACAGTAGAAATGCATTACATGTTTTTGCCTGGGAATAGAGCTAGCTTAATCAGAGTCTTCATACGAAGACTGTTTTGCAAACCTGTGGATATTCTTCATGTTTCACTGTTGCAGTCATCACACTTGGGTTATCTGCCTGCAGGTAGCCCTCAGTCGGCCCAGATACCAGAGTCTTTGGATTTCTGAGTCAGATGTTGTTGCCTCTTCCATGACATCAGGTCGTCAGGGGTATAAAACATGCAGCCAATGCCATTACATCAGTCTTTCTTGCCAAGAAGGAGCCCAAAGCAGAAGCAGTTCGCAAGTGCCGGTCGGCCGCTACCTGAAATTTTTGTTTTTTTTTTCGAGTTTCAGACATGAAGTCTTCTAAAGCTAAGCACCCCGTTAGGGATTCTTTTTTCTTGCTCTAACCGATGTCAGAAAAAAAATAGCAAATGTTCTTTGTGTGTCACTGTTGCAGTCATCACATTTGTTGCAGCCCTCAGCTGCCCTGAATACCAGAGTCTTTGGATTTCTGCATCGGATGCTGTCGCTTCTTCCATGATGTCAGGTCATCATGGGTATAAAAGATGCAGCCAATGCCATTACATCAGTCTTTCTTGCAGTGCGGTTCCCAAAGCAGAAGCAGTTCGCAAGTGCCGGTCGGCCGACTCCTGAAATTTTCATTTTCGAGTTTCAGACCTGAAGTCTTCAAAAAGATAAGTACCCCGTTGGGGATCCTTTTTTCTTGTTCTAACCGATGTCAGAAAAAATTAACAATTGTCTTGCTTGTGGAAAGCAAATACCTCATAGAGATTTTCATTCTTACTGCATCACCTGTTTAGGCCCAGACCACGACGTCCCTCCCTGTCGGTTTTGTGCCTTGTTCAATGCCAGAACTATTCATCGTCAGGCTATTTTTATAGCTAAATTTTTTTGTTCTTGATCCCCGTACTCCGAAATGGCTTTGTTAATCCATCTGA
Organism: Protopterus annectens; assembly: GCF_019279795.1. NCBI lineage: Eukaryota > Metazoa > Chordata > Ceratodontiformes > Protopteridae > Protopterus > Protopterus annectens. Next base: position 773,348,211 of record NC_056748.1, read on the forward strand.
CTACTGATCTTCTGAAAAAACGTAAGGATAAAGACAGAGACAGACCTCATAGGTCCAAAACTGCTGATGATGCTTCCGTTAAGCTAGTCGCCAGTCCGCCGGTACTCAGTAAGGCATTTTCGCAGCCCCTGATACCCACTACTACAGATTCACAGGCCTCTACTGAGATCCATTCGGAGTCCGGTATGCCACGAGATGCTTCTTCGACTATGGAACCTGCAGATGTCTCTACCTTGGATGGGTCCAGAGCCACTGTGCAGGCACCGGCGTCTGATGGTGTATTCAGGCCTACCGATTTTCATATTAAACCGACAACTTCTTTTCAACCTAGAAATACCAAATTCCTCAGGCCTAAAGCTCGCACTACGCCTAGAAAACCAATGACCATACTGCATACTCAGGCCCATATGCCTCAAAAACAAATGATTAAAATGGCTGAAGACCTTATTACCTTAATTAGGAGAAGCCAGCCTTCCCCCCTCAGCGAGACCTAGAACTGATTTTCGTTCTGATTCTTCTGATCAGGAATCTGGTATCTCTGTTCCTTCTGATTACCAGGATTTACGCTTATCTACTTATGAGGATTCTGATGCAGAGGATTCCATTCCGTTTGCTTCCCCTCCAGAAGATTTTTATTTTGGTGAAACCTTGCATACCCTTAGGGAGCATTTCTGTTGGGAAAGCCAGGACTATTCTGAGTCCAAAAAGAGACTTAGGGAATTTTTACTCCTGCCTCAACACAGGCCTCTAGCTATCCCTCATGTTCCAGAGATTGTACATGATGTTTTCTTGGAATCCAGTCTTACCCCAGACACCTTGCCGCCAGCTCCCAGGAAACCTGACTGGTACTACGTAGTACCTGACTCTCACAAATTCCTCTTCAAGAATCCCAATGCAGATCCAGAAACCATTTCCCCAAGGACCAAAAGGCATTAAGGCTACTACTGCCAAAAATAAGACACCTTCTGATAGGGACTCCAGAGCTTTAGACAGATGGGATAAGAAGGTATATACTTCTGCTACTTTGGCAATTAAGGCTTTAAATTGCCAGTTTCATATGTTTTAAGTATCAGCAGCATATTATGGGACTACTAAAACAGAAAATGATGTTGATTCCTGACTGTGCTGAACACAAAGAGTTGCAAGAGTTAATGCTTCTGCTGAACAAGTTGGTAAACATACTTTGCAATGTGGTTTTGATGCTTTGGAAGCATCTTGCAGGGCTGCTGTAACTGGGTCTGTACTTAGAAGGCATGCTTGGCTTAAGGAACAAAACTTTCCAGGTCATGTTAAAGCTAAATTACTGGATGCACCCTTAAACCAAGACCGCCTTTTTGGCATCAAAGCAGAAGAGGTCCTCAAAAGGATGGAAGAAAAAGCTAAATCTATGCAAACTGTTAGATTTCTTACAAGTACAGCCTCCTAGATTCAGTAGGCATTGGCCTTCAAAGAACTGGTCTTTTCCAGTCCCTACCAGGCCTTCTCAGTCCAAACCCAGGAGCAGCAGACCACCGAGACTTCAGTCTCAGGCTATGCACAGATCTAAGCAGTGGGGGGCTCCCACTTACAAAGCAGGGAGTAGTAAACTGAAGAAAATGTCCAAAAGTGACCAGACAAACCCCGTACTACACTATATGTTATACTTTATTTGTCTCCGAACAAATTCTTGCCAAACAGTTAATTCTTTCAGAGCTGTTTCAGTTCTTATTATAACACAGCTAGACAGATGATGATACTGATGCACTCAGTAAAAATGTCACTAAATGAAAAACAAGCATTGTATACTTTATATACACTGTTATTTTTGATATGTGGAAAGTCCCTGTAATGCAGTGCTCATGTTATTTTTGATGCAAACGTCATGCAAAGCTAATTTAAACATCATGCAAAGCTCATGTTATTTTTCTCATTTCTGCTATGCCAAAATCATGTTATTTTTAATATAAAACTGTCCCTGTGGTTCTAATGTCTCCTTTTTTCATTGCTAAAATGCTATTTTCTATATAAAAAAGTCACTGTGATGCAACTGTCTCTTTCCAAAGTGCTGATATGCAAAAATCCATGTTATTTTTGAGAAGCAACAGTCCATGTGATACAAACGTCATTGCTGAAGTGTTATTTTTGATATGGAAAGTTTTCCTGTAATGCAGCTGTCTCTTTCTGTTGCCAGTATGCAAAAGTTCATGTTATTTAAGATGAAGCAGTCTCTGTAATGTAAAAACAATGATACTTCCTTATTTTATAACAGGATGCCATGAGCCCACAGCTATATGTTATTAATATCTAAACTAGACATTTCTAATATATCAACAGCTAACTGTTCTAGTAAAGCAAGCTATATTATTTTGAAAACCTGCTGTTCAGCCTTGCATATTTTTCCTTTCTGCACACACACTATTTTTTTGAAAAGCATTTTAATTTACACAATATCTATCAATTCTCACTTTTTTAATTTAAGGTCCATGAAAATTGTAAGACAATTTACAAAGCAATACGATCTTCAGTACTTTGCATCTCTCTATCCACTGCTACATACGAGCCCCTTGCATTTATTTCTACTTCTTCATACACTGTACCAGAATCTACAAAACAATACAATCTTCAGTGCCTTGCATCTCTCTATCCACTGCTACATACGAGTCCCTTGCATTTATTTCTATTTCTTCATACACGTGCCAGTGTTAACAGTTGTAACTTGAATAATGCTTTTATTAACACAGATTTTAACCCACAAAACAAACTGTTGTGATTAAGCAGATGATGACAATAAGAGCAATTAATGCTGTAATTATAGTACCCCACCATCCTGAGAATAATCTACTTAGCCAATCTGACCATTCTGTACTCCTTGTTTTTCTAACGTTTGAGGAAACTTCTGCAATCCTTTCTAGATGTTGATGTATAGATTCTGATTTATCAGGAATATAAGTACAGCACTCTGTTTGAATTAAAGCACAAACACCCTCCTGGCTAGCAAGTAGGTAATTGAGAGCCATTCTGTTCTAGAGGACCATTGTCCTCATTGCTACTGTCTCCTCTGTTATATCTGAGATTGCCCCATATGTTGCATTTGCTAAAACTTCCATTAGCTTTGCAACCTTTCTTAGTTCCCATATTGCTTTGGCAGAGCCATACCAGGGAAAGATCTCAGCCCCTGAGATAACTCCATTCCTTAAGTCCATCTGTTTTAAGTCTTCTCCAAGCTGGGAGAAAGTGTCATCAACTTCCCTTTTCCTTCTGTGATTTCTGACTTTTTCATTTGGCAATGTATGAGTAATTCTCATCACTGGAACTGCAAATCCTGTATAACATGACCCTCGCCAGCCTACTGGTAACCATTTATATGCATTTTTTCCACAGATGAAAAATAAACCGCTAGCCAGAATTGTAACATTTTCTTGGCTTATTAGGTTATTCATAGCTCCATTTTTGAAAAATTGTTTCATGTTTTCCTTAAAGGAAGTACTGTGTATTGCTTCCCAAGCTGTTTTTATGTTATCAACTCCTCCATGGTACTCAAGCTTATCTTGTGACCATAGATTATATAGGGTGATGGGATAGATGTTCTTCGTTCCACATTGCTGCAGTCCTAACTATTGGGTAGTCCGCTGTCCAGTCGGCCCGAATACCAGAGTATATGGCTGACGTCGGTCAGGGCGCATTAGACTGACGTCAGTACGTCAGGGTACTAATGCGCATGACCGACGGCATATCCTCAGTCTTTTGCCGCATGGTCCGATGCAGAAGCAGTTTTGCGAGTGCAGGTTGGCGTTCTGAAATTTTCTGAACTCGGAGTTTCAGACCGAATCAGAGTTGGCTAAGTACCCCGTTGGGGAACATTTTGGTTTTTTCTTGCCTCAGTACTTAACCGGATGTCAGAAAAAGTGAATAACTGTATTTCTTGTGGGAAACAGATACCTCATAGGGATTACCATACCTTGTGTATACCTTGTTTAGGGCCTGAGCACGACGTTGTTGGATGCCGCTCTTGTGCTAGGTTTAACAAACGCACTATTAAGAGAAGGTTAGACTGTGCCAGGTTAGTGTTTGGGAAGCGTTGTAATTATAAAATGCCGCCGGATGCTCCGGCCGCTTGGCCAAAAAGCGCAAGGACAAACGAAGCGGCTAGGGTTGATGAACCGGCAGTCCCGGACGCCGGTTCTTTAGAAGGCTCAGTGGAGCCAGAGGTTTTGCCAGGAGTTTCTTTGGAGTCTCAGGCAGAGACTTTACTGTTACAGGATGTGCCTTCTCAGGAGGTAGGCCAGGCTGAGGGGGCTTCTCAGGTAACTGTTCTTCCCTCTCTTCCCAAGGTAGTTAGGGCCTCTCCTGTTTCCAAAACTTCTTTGAGAGGTAGGCCAAGTTTAGCTTCAGTGGGGGCTTCTCCTAGCACTTCAGGTTCTGTGCCTAAGAAACATATGCTTAAAATGGCAGAAGATTTGATTACTATGATTAGAGGTTCTATGCCCCCTCCTGATAAGAGGCCTAGGGTGGAACCTGAGTTTGATAGTTTTGAACAGTGTTCAGAAGCTTCTGAGTCTTCTCTGGAAGATTTGCACGAGTATCCTCCTTATTCTGATTCTGATGTGGATGATTCCACTCCTACAGCTTCTCCTCCTGAGGATTTCTCATTTTCAGAAACTCTGCATTCCATGAGGGAGCACTTTAAATGGGAAGGCCAGGATTACTCTGATTCCAGGAAAAGGCTTAGGGAATTCTTGTTTTTACCCCAGCATAGGCCCTTAGCTATACCTCCTGTGTTGCATGTGGTGGAGGATGTTTTTGCAGAGGCTTCCCTGAACCCTGATTCTTTGCCTCCTGCTCCTGTTAAACCTGATAGGTACTATAGGGTGCCTGAAGCTCATAAGTATCTTTTTAAGAGTCCTAGGGCAGACCCGGAAACTATTTCTCAGGGACCTAAAGGTGTTAAGGCCTCTGTGGTTAAAAACCCTGTTCCCACTGATAAAGAGGCAAGGGCTTTGGATAGATGGGGAAAGAAAGTGTATACTTCTTCCACTTTAGCCATGAGGGCGTTGAATTGTCAGTTTCACATGCTAAAATATCAAAATTATCTCCTTTCACAACTGAAATCTAAGGTGGATGCTTTGGCGGAAGGTATTGAGTGTAAAGAGTTGCTGGATTTAGTTCATGTGTCTGAACAAGTGGGTAAGCATTCTTTGCAATGTGGTTTTGATGCTGTACAGGCCTCCTCGAGGGTGGCTGCCACTAGTTCTGTTCTTCGCAGGCATGCCTGGTTGAGGGATCAGAATTTAGCTGAGCATGTTAAGACAAGGATTTTGGATGCTCCTTTACAGTCTGATGTGTTGTTTGGTTCACCTGTGGAAGCAGTTTTAAAGAAAATGGAGGACAAAGCTAAGTCTATGCAAACGGTTAAAGATTTTTTGCAGGTGCAGCCACCAAGTTTAGTAGAAATTGGCCTACTAAGGGATGGACATATCCTGCTTATGATTCCCAGTCTAGGGTAGGTCTAGACGTGGTAGGGGCAGAGCTCAAGGTTCTTTTAGGCCTAGAACAGGGAGTTCACCTGCTCAGACTTCTGGTGAGGGCAGGGGTCAGTCCTTTCGTAAACAGACCCAATGACCTGCCTTTTCAGCTGCCAGTAGATTCTCGTCTGGCAGCTCCTTTGGGAGGAAGACTGTCTCTTTTCAAAGAAAATTGGGATTTAATCACTCAAGACAGATGGGTGTTGGATATCATTCATCACGGTTACAGGTTTTATTTCCATACATTGCCCCCTTTCAAAGGCATGCCAGACGTTCCTCCTCCACAAAGGAAAGAGGCTCACAAGCAAATTTCTCTGTTACTCCAAATAGGGGCCATTCAGCCAGTCCCTGTATCAGAAAGGGGCCTAGGATTTTATTCTCGCCTGTTCCTAGTACCAAAGAATGGGAACACGTGGAGGCCAATTTTGGATTTATCTATCCTCAACACTTATCTGGACATTCCAAAGTTCAAGATGTTGACGTTACAACAGCTTTTACCTCTGCTGGGCAAAGATCACTGGATGGTAACTTTAGATCTCAAGGAAGCTTACCTTCATGTGCCTATAAGACTAAGTTGCAGGAAGTATCTGCGTTGAGCTGGAAATTCTCATTATCAGTTCTCTGCATTGCCCTTTGGCTTATCTACTGCCCAGAGTATTCACAAAGGTTCTGGCTCCAGTGATAGCTTACTTCAGGCTAAAAGGAATTCAAATCTATCCTTACTTGGACGACTGCCTGATTCTGGCTCAAGAAAAGGAAGACCTTCTACAGCATCTGGAATATGTTATAGCAGTGCTAAGATGCCTAGGGTATTCTGTGAACGAAATAAAGTCCAGTCTAGTACCCTCTCAAGACATGTGCTTTCTGGGTGTGAGACTGAATACAGCAGCCCAGATGGCCTTTTAACCCCGGACAAACAAAAGAGTCTATCCCTTTACTTCCATCAACTATCTCATCAGTCCGTGCTGACTGCAAGGACAGTCCTTCAAGCATTAGGGTTCATGGCATCTTGTATTCTGGTGCTTCCCAATGCCAAACTGCATATGAGGAAGCTGCAATGGTATCTCAAAAATGTATGGACACAGCACTGCCAGGATTTGGACACTGTCATTCAAATAATACCTTGCCTTCAAAAAGAATTTTTGTGGTGGGCTCAGGAATGTCACCTAAACAAGGGACTCTCTGTGACCGGCCAGAGGCGAGTCAGATTCTAACGACAGATGCCTCAGACATTGCTTGGGGAGCTCATCTAAATGGAAAGTGGATACAAGACAAGTGGCCTGCCAGACTACAGCATCTACATATCAACATGAAGGAGATGTTAGCAGTCCAATTTGCATTAATGGCTTTCAAGGAGTTACTTCTTCCAGGGCAGGTGTTGATTCTAACAGACAACACAACTGTCATGTGGTACATCAACAAACAAGGGTGTACACATTCTTACCCATTGTGCAGGCAAGCAATGATTTTATGGGAGATTGCGCTCAGCTTGCAACTTACTCTTCAGGCAAGGTTTCTGCCGAGCACAGAACTCCTTAGCAGATGTGTTAAGCAGACAAATCATGGATCCCCACGAGTGGAAACTGGATCTTCATGTATTTCAAAGGTTGACAGTGTCCTGGGGAACTCCAGACATAGATCTGTTCGCTTCTCCACTAAACCACCAGCTGCCAAAGTTTTGCACAAAGAGGTTACATCACACAGCTTGGAAAGTGGATGCTCTTTCTTTCAGTTGGAAAAATCTTCATGTGTATGCGTTTCCACCTCTGCCTCTTCTTCCAAAGGTGCTTCTAAAGGTCAGACAAGACAAGCCAAGGATGATTTTAATAGCGCCAGATTGGCCTCGGCAGCATTGGTACCCATTACTGAGGAGTCTAGTAAAGAAGCCTCCATGGCCTTTACCCTTGATTCCACACCTGTTGTCTCAGAGAGACGGCCACCTGCTCAATGTCAAGCTTCGCTCTCTTCATCTAACAGCATGGCATATTCTGTTTTGAGAGACAGCCGGTCTCAACTTCCTCAACAAGTTTTAAATGTGATTATGGAAGCTAGAAGACCTAGTACAAGGAAAGTGTACGCAGAAAAATGGAAGAGATTTTTATTTTGGTGTACAGCAAAGAATTTGGAGATTTCTGAGCCTAATTTGAGTGTGGTTCTTCAATATCTTACTGAGTTATTGGACAAAGGTTTGTCCTTCTCTTCCATTAAAATTCATGCTGCAGCAATTTCAGCTCACTATGATTGTGACCCACCATTGTTTTCGCATCCTTTGTTCAAGCAGTTTCTTAGAGGGACAAAGAATATAAGACCCCCACGTAGAGCTCCTACTCCTGCTTGGGATCTCAATTTTGTGTTGGAAAAACTTACTCTACAACCTTTTGAGCCTGCGGCTACTGCTGAATTGAAATACTTGTCATGGAAGACTGCTTTTCTGTTGGCTATTACTTCTGCAAGAAGGGTGTCTGAGTTGCAGGCCCTTATGGCAGTAGAGCCCTTTTGATTTTCCATAAGGATAGGGTATCATTACGCACTAATCCTTCCTTTATGCCTAAGGTGGTTTCTAGTGTGGCTTTAAACCAAACTATTCATTTGCCTACTTTTTATGCAGACCCCCAAAATAAAGGGGAAAAGATTTTGCACACTTTAGATGTACACAGGCAATTGCGTTATTATTTAAGCAGGACTAAGGATTTTAGGCAGTCTCAGCAGTTGTTTGTTTCTTTTGCTTTGAGTTCGCAGGGCAAGCCTGTGTCAAAACAAACTATTTCTAGGTGGATTGGGTTTTGCATTGCGTTTTGTTATTCCCATCATGGCAAGGAGATTCCAGCTGGGATTAGGCCTCATTCCACTAGGGCTACTGCCACTTCAACAGCATTTCTAAGGGGGGTGGCAACTAAGGATATTTTGGAGGCAGCTACTTGGAGTTCAGTGCATACTTTCTCTAAGCATTATCACCTTCCTCTCTACTCTAAGTCTAGGGCTGGTTTTGCCACAGCTATTTTGCAAGGCATGTTGTCAGCGCCTGCTTCTTTATGATTTGCCAGCCTCCCTTACCTCTGCTTTGGGATTCTACCCAATAGTTAGGACTGCAGCAATGTGGAACGAAGAACATAGTACAGTTTTGTACCTACCATAAATGTAGATGTTCGAGGATCCACATTGCTGCAGTCCAATTTACCCTCCCTCCTACCCTGTGTTTAGGAGTGGTTGTGTAGGTGAGGTTATATGCTGATATTTTTGTATATATTTTTGTATATATTGTGCATATTTTTGGTGCAGGTATAGTGGGCCTTGTCTTTTTAGGGTCTTCTGACATCTGGGGCAAGAAAAGACTGAGGATATGACATCGGTCATGCGCATTAGTACCCTGACGTACTGACGTCAGTCTAATGCGCCCTGACCGACGTCAGCCATATACTCTGGTATTCGGGCCGACTGGACAGCGGACTACCCAATAGTTAGGACTGCAGCAATGTGGATCCTCGAACATCTACATTTATGGTAGGTACAAAACTGTACTTTACAATTGCTAATACCCACCCTGACTGTCCCTTTCTGTTGAAAACAGAGTATTCCTCTTTCTACCTCCATTAAATGTAGGTGCTCTTTTATAACTGATTGGTTTATAATTTTGTTTTTAAAAGATCCTTTAAACATAAATCCTGTGTCAGTAATATCTACTAGAACTGCATGCAATGGCATCTTTCCCCTGTAAGGAATGTGGCTACAAACCCAGCAATTTGATCGGTTATGTGTGTTTGCATACAATCTTTGCATGGCCAAAAATGTTTTAACCTTAGGTACCCAGTAATGGTGGTCCTGCTTTCGTGACCTGTTATAGTGGAGTATTTCTCCCCATTTTTTTTTACAACCCTCTTATTTACATGATGTGTTGAATGTACATCTCTCTTTTGAATAACCTTTTCTTGCTTATTTTCCTTGTCTACGTTACACGCTTTAAGCATTGTAATATGTTGTCTGCTTACTTTATACGCTTTTTCAAGCATTTTAACTTCTTTAGAAATATGTAAAACATATAAAACATAAAGTACAAACATTATAGTCCATAAGACCGATATTATAGGGCACTCCCATGGCTTGCATCTCTGCATACAAGATCCACCTTCTTCTGTTTCCTCTGGCTGCTGCTCAACTGAATTAGTCGGCATCTAAAAATGAATTTAAATAGACTGTTACTTTCCTAACACTGATAACAGAGTATTGTAGACTGTCACTTATAGGTTCATAGGTTCATACTAGGCTATCTGCCCTAGGGCATTTATAAGCCTAGCCAGAGTGTGTTTGGCTTTCGCCACCCATTTTAAATTAATTTTGCTATGTCCTTTTTTGAGGTTAGTATACTGTGCCTCTGTTTAACAGTGACACAGAAGTGATAGCCGGGGTAAACCTACGATCTCCCATCCACTCATCAAGATTCCTCTTGAAGAGAGTCAGTGTGGGACTCTGCCTAACCTGGACTGGGATTTTATTCCAGAGTGAAGGGAGCCTCTGGGTTATGAATCTGTCCCTCCAGCATGTCCTATTTATTTCAGTGCTGAGGTTCAAGAGCGCGTAGCTCGATGGGATTTGGATTTTCTGAGGTGCAGCATGTCCATTAATTCCGGGTTGGACATGGCTTTATACGTCAGGCACAGATCGCCTCTGAGCAGGCGGTATGCCACTGAGTAGAGCTGGAGTTTCTTTAACCGGGCAGCATATGGCATCTGTTTGAGCCCTTTGATCCTCTTGGTGAGGTACTTTTGGGGTCTTTCCAGTTGCTGCAGGCGTCTGGTATGGTACATCCCAAAAGGGGCATTGTACTCAATTATGGGCCTGATGAGGGATGAGTAAAGAGGTACGATGACCTCCCCTGATCTAGATGTGAATCCCTTCATGATTAGGTGGGCTATATAAAATGTTTTTCTAACCACTTTGGCCACGTGGTTGTCAAATGAGAGATTGCTATCAACTTGGGTCCCCAGGTCCCTAATGACTTCTTCTGTACTTAATGGATTACCACCTATGTGGTAATTTGTGGGCACTTTGTTTTGGCTAAAGGGGATGACTATACACTTTTTGGCGTTTAGCTTGAGGCCATGGCTCTGGCACCAGTTGTCTGTTTCTATGAGGCCCTTTTGGAGGATGCTTGTGTCGGCTGGAGAGTTGATTATGGCCAGTTTGCAGTCATCTGCGAACTTGGTCAGCCACAGTCCTTCCGCTTTGGCCTGTACCGAGAAATATATACCGAAAGAGAGGTCCCAGGACTGAGCCTTGTCGGACGCCACTTGTAACTGGTTTGGAGTCTGACATGGCTCCAGCAATTCTAACCATGTGGCTTCTGTTCTTGAGCCAGTTTGCAACCCATCTAGTGACATAGGGGTTATATTTAAGCTGGTGAGCTTATCTATAATGCCAGTGGGATATTGTATCGAAGGCTTTGCGAGGTCCAGGTAGGCTGTGTGGACCACCTTCCCTCACAATGGCCTTGGTGACTGTTTCAAAGAAATCGACCAGGTTTAAGAGGCAGGATCTGCCCTTAACAAAGCCAAACTGGGTAGGATCCAGTGTCTGTAGGTCCCCAATATCTTTATTTATGAGGTCCATGATGATCCTTTCCATAGCTTTGCAGACCAAGCTAGTCAGGCTTATGGGGCGATAGTTTCCGGGATCTGTTGAGGCACCACCTTTGTGGAGAGGGACCACTGTTGCTGTAGGCCACTCTTTGGGTACATATCCTGTAGTAAGGCTAAGATTGAACAGTAGTTTTATGTTTGGGTTTAGCTCTTCTTTGAGTTAATGTAGGACGCAGCCCAGGACACCATCTGGTCCCATTGATGCTGTGTTTTTTGCTTTGGAGAGGGTGGCTCTTACCTGTGCATCTGAGATGTCAGGGGGGCAGCACTCTGTTGGGATAGATATTTGCCCTTTGGTGGGGAGAGGGGGAGAAGTTTGCACTGAACCTGTCAGCTAGGATGTTGGCAATGTCTGTGGGCTCGTGTATTTTTGTCATTTTGGACTAATTCTGAGCATATCTGGGAATTCCCACCCAGGTTCCTAACATAACTAAAGAAAGCCTTGTGATTATCCTTAGTGTCCTGTGCAATTTTTCTCTCGAAGCTGGCCTTAGACGATTTTATGAGTGCCCGTAGTTTTTGCTAGTACTGATCAGAGATGCCTTCCCTTTTTGGGATTTTGCTCTATCATGTAGTAGCTTCCTCCTTCTATTGTATAGTTTGTTTATGGCTGGGGTCCACCAGACAGGACGTCTGCCTTTGGAGGATTGGGTCTTGGTTTTATTTGGGATTGCATGATCCATGCATTCCTGAAGGTGTTCATAGAATGCGTTTATAAAGGATTCTGCGGTCTGAGCAGTATTTTCCACAGGCCCGGGGGCTTTGAAGGATTTCGCCACGGTTTTGAGGCGTGTGAAATTTGCTTTAGAGAAGTTTTTCACTGTGGTTTTCTGGGCAGGGGGTGGGGTCAGGATGTGAATATCCAGTGAGATTAGTTTATGGTCTGATCTTACCAGTGAGGGATACACTTCTGGTCTGGAGCATAGTGTCCCTGTGTTGGTGATGATCAGGTCCAGTATGTTTTCCCCTCTTGTGGGAGTGGTAACAAGTTGTTCCATAGCATTTGAGTTTATAAATTCTAGGAACCTTTGGGCTAGGGTGTTGGAGCTAGAGTAATGCTCCCAGTCTATGTTTGGGGAGTTGAAGTCGCCCAATATAATGGTGTTTGGAGAGACCTTCATATTTTCCAGTATTCTCAGGAAGGCCAAGTGGGGTTCCTGTGTTTGGGAGGGTGGTCTGTAGCAGGCTATAAACTGGAAGGCAGTTTTACCCACAGTTAGTTGCACATGGATAGTCTCTGATGCTTGCTGTGCCACCAACCTGGAGGTGTGGGTATCTTTGGCAATATTGATACTCTCCCTCCTTTTGTGGTTCGTCCAAGTTTTGGGGCAAAAGCATGGTATGAGGTATAACCTGGTAGTGCTGGGGTGCTCTCCGAGCCTTGAACCAGGTTTCTGTTACTGCACAGATATCGATGTTCTCCATGCTAAGGAGAGTTTTGAGTGCATCTTGAGGTTTAGACTTCTGGCGTTGAGTAGCATTACTCTTAGTTTCTTATCCCTTGTGATACCTATGGAGGTGGGTTTGTCTTTTGAGCCTTGCCTAAAAAAGGCACTATGGTGGTAGCAAGAGCCTTTGCCAATATCCAAAAGCCCAGGGGTGACAGGTGCAAGCCGTCCCTAGCGAAGCATCGTGGCTTGTCGAGCATGTCATCCCAGGCTGACAGGCATTGAATCCCCTTTGAATGACACCAACACTTAAGCCAATTGTTGAAATTGATCATCTTATTTGATTCTGTTTTAGCTTTCAGTAATTTACACTGGTCTCTATGACCTAACATAGTAAATTTCCTTTGTTTAACTGTTGTCTTGGATTTACTTTTCCCATTTCTATCCTTTGGACTCTGTACACTAATGGTCCTATTTGCTCAATCACTTTATAGGGTCCCTGCCAATTACTGTCCCATGGTCCTTCCTTTAAGAAGTTCTTTACCAGGACCTCATCTCTTGACTGTAAAATCATTTCTGCAGGAAGCACTGGCATTTCTTTCCACAGACGGTAAACCTGTTCTCTGGCAGTCATGTCACATACCCCCTGTATGTCCTTTAACCATTTTTGGTGTTCTACTGCTGTCAGTAATGGTTGGTTTTCTACCACTTCTGGGTCACAAGGGAGAGAGGGGCATTTTCCTCCCTGTCATTACTTTGAAAGGTGAAATTCCTGATGTTCATCGTGTTACCCTGCTGCACTCATCACACTTGGGTTATCCTGCCGTCAGGCGGTCCCGCAGTTGGCCCGAATTCCAAAGTCTTGGTCCGGCGTCGGTTGCTGTCGCTTCTTCCCTGACGTCAGTGCGCCAGAGGTATATAAGAGGCATCCAACGCCATTTTCTTTAGTCTTTCTTGCCGTGCGGTGCCCGGAGCAGAAGCAGTTCGCAAGTGCCGGTCGGCCGACACCTGAGATTTTCGATTTGAATTTCAGTCCGAAGTCTTCAGTAAAGCTAAGTACCCCATTGGGGAACATTTTCTTGCCTCAGTCCGATGTCAGAAAAAGTTAACAATTGCATTTCTTGTGAGAAGCAAATACCTCATAAGGACTTCCATTCCTATTGTTTTCCTTGCCTAGGCCCAGACCACGATGTCACAGGTTGTCGGTTTTGCGCTAGGTTTAATAAACGCACTATCAAACGCCATTTTGACTTCGCAAGGCATTACTTTGGTAGGAAATTTAATTATAGCAGCCGACAACCGCAATTCATAAAAAACGCAAGGATAAGGACAGGCAGCCTAGGAATAAGCCAGACCCCGAGGCCTCAGCTGGGCCTGTTGCCGGTTCTCCAGTTTTCAGTGAGGCGCCTACGCAGCCCCTGATGACCGCAGAGCTGGAACCCCAGACAGCTGCCGACTCCCAAGCGGAGTCTACTAGACCAACGCAGCCATCTACCGACACCGGAGCAGAATTAGACACCGGTGCAGAGGAAACACCTTCGGTTGCAGAAGGTGTCTTCAGACCGACTACACTCACCATTAAATCTTATGCTAAGCTTAAAACTCCTTTAAAGCCTAAGAAAACTGTTCATCAGTCTACAGGTCAAGGCCCCATGCCTACGAAACAGATGCTTAAGATGGCTGAAGATTTAATTACCCTTATCAGGGGTTCCCATCCCCCTCCTGATAAAAGACCAAGACAAGAGGAGGATTATGCATCCTCTGACCGGGTTTCTCTCTCGTCAGATTCTTCTGAGGAACAGGATTACACTTTTCCACCTTATGAAGATTCTGATGCCGAAGACTGTATTCCCTCAGCATCTCCCCCTGAAGACTACTCCTTTGGGGAAACATTACATACCATGAGGAACATTTCCACTGGGAAGGCCAGGATTACTCAGATTCTAAGAAAAGGCTCCGAGAGTTCCTTTTATTACCCCAGCACAGACTTCTTGCTATCCCTCCTGTTTTAGATATTGTGGATGATGTTTACTTGGAGTCTAGTTTAAATCCTGACTCTCTACCTCCTGCTCCAGCCAAACCAGACAGATACTACAGAGTACCTGACTCACACAAATTCCTTTTTCAAAGCCCTATAGCTGACCCAGAAACCATTTCCCAGGGTCCTAAGGGAGCAAAAGCTTCTATGGCTAAAAATCCTGTGCCCTCTGAAAGAGATTCCAGAGCCCTAGATAGATGGGGAAAGAAAATATACACCTCTGCAACTCTGGCTATGAGAGCATTAAATTGCCAGTTTCACATGTTGAAATATCAACAATTCCTGATGTCTCAGTTAAAACAAAAATTGAGCACACATTCAGAACAGCCTGAATTCAAGGAAATGCAGATCTGTTGCATGCAGCTGAACAGGTGGGCAAGCATACTTTATAATGCGAATTTGATTCATTGGAAGCTTCCTGTAGAGCAGCTGTTACTGGCTCTGTCATTCGTAGACATGCTTGATTAAAAGAGCAAACCCTCCCTGACCATGTTAAAGCAAAATTATTAGATGCACCTTTACAACAAGATGCATTATTTGGTGTCAAAGCAGAAGAGGTTTTAAAGAAAATGGAGGACAAGGCTAAATCTATGCAAACGGTCAAGGATTTCTTGCAGGTACAACCCCCTCGCTTCAGCAGAAATTGGCCAACAAAAAACTGGTCCTTTCCAGTTTCAGACAGATCACAGAGGGGCAAATACAGACGCCCAAGGGGCAGAGGTCAGTCACAGGGCCCTTACAAACCTCGCCAATGGGGTTCTGCTACACAGAAAGGAGGAGAAGACAGACCCCAAGCTAGCAGAAGGCAGACACAATGACTCTATCCTCAACCTACCAAGCAAATCTCTCCTGGCAACACCCTTGGGAGGAAAACTAGCATTTTTTGCAGACAACTGGCACATCATCACAAAAGACAAATGGGTTCTAAGCATTGTCTCTCAGGGATACAGATTCCACTTTCATACCTTACCAAGGATCAAAGGAATGCCAAACCTGCCACCAAATCAATGGGCAGAGGCACAAAAACAAATTGCAGCTCTCATGAACATGAAAGCCATTCAACAGGTACCTTCACAGGAGCAAGGACAAGGATTTTACTCAAGACTCTTCCTAGTTCCAAGAAAGGACAAAGCATGGAGACCCATTCTGGATCTTTCAATTCTGAACACCTATCTGCAAGTGCCAAAATTCACGATTCTAACACTACAGCAGCTTCTTCCCATGTTGGGCAAGAATGCTTGGCTAGTCACTTTGGACCTCAAGGAGGCATACCTGCATGTCCCTATCAGACAAAATTGCAGAAGATACCTCCGCTTCATTGCAGGTTCAACACATTGTCAATTCTCTGCACTGCCCTTTGGCTTATCTGCTGCGCCCAGGGTCTTCACAAAATGCCTGGCACCAGTAATTGCATACTGCAGACAAAGAGGAATTCAAATATACCCATACCTGGACGACTGTCTTATTCAAGCAGAAAGCAAGGACATACTTTTACAGCATCTGGCATTTGTCAAACACCTTCTAAGTTGCCTAGGGTACACAATAAACGAAAAGAAATCAAAACTAGTGCCCTCACAAAACATAATATTCCTGGGTGCCAGCTTGAATACAACGGCTCAGATGGCTTATCTCACGCCAGACAAACAACGACAGCTGTTTCAATATTTCAAAATAATGGCAACAAAGACCCAACTCCCTGCAAGAAAAATTCTGCAGGCCTTGGGATTCATGGCATCTTGCATACTACTAATACCATTTGCCAAACTGCATATGAGGAAATTACAATGGTACCTGAAAAGTGTATGGACTCAGCACAGCCACAGCTTAGAAACAATGATTCCACTCATTCCCTGCCTTCAACAGGAGTTTTTATGGTGGCACAGGCATGTCACCTCAACAAGAGTCAGCCTTTCACCTTACCCACAGCCAGGTAAACTATGACAACGGATGCATCGGACTATGCCTGGGCAGCACACATGGCAGGACAGTGCATTCAAGGCAAATGGACTACAGATCACAGACACCTGCATATCAATCAAAAAGAAATGCTAGCAGTGCAGAATGCCCTAACAGCGTTCAAGGACCTTCTGCACCCAGTACAACTACTAATAAGGACAGACAACACCACAGTTATGTGGTATATAAACAAGCAAGGGGGCACACACTCCTACTCTCTATGCAGGTAAGCAATGACCTTGTGGAACACTGCACTGTCTTACCAGGTTCAATTACAAGCACAATTCCTGCCAGGAAAAAAAAAACACATTGGCAGACGACCTAAGCAGAAACATCATGGATCCACACAAATGGAAACTAGATCCACAAGTATTTGCAATGATAGCTTAAAAATGGGGACGCCCAGACATAGATCTGTTTGCAAGCCCCCACAACCACCAACTTCAAAAATTTTGCACAATGACCTTCCATCCACTAGCTTGGAAAGTGGACGTCCTCGCATTCAGTTGGAAAAGGTATTGCTGAAAGTCCGATTAGAGAGGCCACAAAGGATTCTCGTTGCACCAGATTGGCCACGCCAACATTGGTATCCAGTTTTAAGGAACATGGCCCAGGGCCCACCATGGATTTTGCCACAAATTCCTCACCTGCTCACCCAGCGAGACAATCTGATTCTACACAGCCAGCTCAAGACTTTAAACCTGGCTGCATGGCAAATTACCTAAACAACCAGCCAACACCTTTATCCAAAGCTGTTATGGATGTCATTCTGGAGGCCAGGAGGCCCAGCACCAGGAAAACCTATTCAGACAAATGGAAAAGATTTTGCGCCTGGAACCAGGCTAAAGGCCTAAATCCCCTGGAGCCGAACATTCCTGAAATTCTACAATATTTAACTGAGATGTTACACAAAGGACTTTCCTTTTCATCTATTAAGATCCACGCCTCAGCAATTTCAGCTCATTACAGCACGGATCCTCCTTTATTTTCACATCCACTCCTAAAAAAGAGGGGCTAAGAACTTAAGACCGCCAAGGAGAGCTGCAACACCTACTTGGGATCTCAACTTTGTCCTGGTAAAGCTTACACTGCCACCCTTTGAGCCAGCTTTTTCAGCTGATTTAAAATTTTGTTCATGGAAAACTGCCCTACTACTAGCAATAACCTCAGCTAGAAGAGTCTCAGAGCTACAGGCACTAATGGCAGTGGAACCTTTCCTCATTTTTCATCAAGACAGAGTCTCTCTATGAACTAATCCTTCCTTTATGCCAAAGATGGTATCCAGTGTGGTCCTAAACCAAACCATTCACTTGCCCACCTTCTTCCCAAATCCCCAGAACACAGGAGAAAGACTCCTGCACTCTTTGGACATTCACGGGCAATTACGTTACTACTTGGATAAAACTAAGGCTTTCAGAAAAAACAGACCAGCTCTTTGTAGCCTATGCCACAGGATCCCAAGGAAAAGCTATCTCAAAACAGACCATTTCTAAATGGATAGGACATTGCATACGTTTCTGCTACACAAATCATGGGAAACCAGTACCTGCTAACATTAGGTCCCACTCTACCAGGGCTACAGCTACATCAGCAGCCTTTCTCAGGGGAGTGCCAACTAAGGATATTCTGGAAGCTGCTACTTGGAGTTCAGTGCACACCTTCACCAAACACTATCACTTACCTCTTTACTCTAAGACTAGAGCTGGTTTTGCCACTGCAGTTTTGCAGGGCCAATTAGCCCCTTCTAACCCTGTTTGATTCCACCTCCCCTCCTTAGCTTTGGGATTCAACCCAAGTGTGATGACTGCAGCAGGGTAACACGATGAACATAGTACAGTTTTGTACCTACCATAAATGTAGATGTTCGAGTGATGTCCTTCAAGGATGCATCTGCAGTCCTAACATATGGGTTGTCCTGCCTCAGGCAGCCCTTCGGTCGGCCGGATTCCAAAGTCTGGGTCTGGCCTCGGCTGATGTCGCACTTCACCCGACGTCATAGCTGCTGTTTATTGGGTATAAAGGCATCAGCCGACGCCATTTTCCTCAGTTTTTCTTGCCGCGCGGTGCCCGAAGCAGAAGCTGTTCGCAAGTGCCGGTCGGTCAGATCCAGAGATTTCTACTACCGAAGACTTCTAAAAAGCTAAGTACCCCGTTGGGGACTCTCTCTTGCCTCAGCCGATGTCAGAAAAAGTAAATAATTGTTTAACTTGTGGGAAACAAATACCTCATAAGGATTTCCACTCTTACTGCCTTCCTTGCTTAGGCCCAGACCACAACGTTTCAGCTTGTCTAGCCTGTGCTTCCTTCAACCGACGGACACTTAGACGTCGGTCGGAGTTTGCAGAGGAGTTTTTGGTCCCGCTTTTGCTTACAAAATGCCGTCGGAGACTCCGACTTCACAATTAGCTAAAAAGCGTAAGGAAAAGGACCGACACTCGCGGTCTGCGGTTTTGGCCGAAACCACGGTTAAGCCAACCGTGAGTGTCTCGGTTTCGGCCGAAACCGAGTCCTCTGTTCTTCCTTCGGCCGAAAGCTTGCCTCCGATAGCCGAGGCCTCACACAGCATGGCTGAATCCACTACTGAACTTACCCCTGCTGTAGCAGGCTCCCAGGATTTATCAGATACTATTCCTTTAGACATATTTACTCCTGCACGTGGAGCTGCTAGGCCCCCTGCATCTATGTCTATCAAGGCTTTTTCTAGGGCTAAAGCAGCTAAATCTTCTAAGGCCTTGCCTGCTAAAACCCCCTCACACAGGCCTACCTCCAGTTCCCAAATGCTCAACTTGGCTGAGGATCTCATTTCTTTGATCAGGGGATCCCAACCTCACCCAGACAGGGCCTCTCAACCCCCTCCAGAGAAGAGGCCTAGAGCAGAGCCCCCGGATCCTGTTTCTACAGACTATTCCTCTGATGATTCAGAAAACTCAGGTCCTCCAGAAGGCCCATATTCTCCTTATGAGGATTTTGATGCAGAAGACTCCATTCCTTCTGCCTCTCCTCCAGAGGAATTTTCTTTTGGGGAAACCTTACATGCTATGAGAGAGCATTTTCAATGGCAGGACCAGGATTTTTCAGATACAAGGAAAAGGCTAAGGACCTTTTTACATTTACCACAGCACAGGCCTTTAGCCATTCCTCCAGTACTTGCAGTTGTTGATGATGCTTATAATGATGCCTGTACTGCCCCTGACTCTCTTCCCCCGGCCCCTGCCAAGCCCGACAGATATTACAGGGTCCCGGACACACACTTTCACGTGTATAAGGCTCCTATTGCAGATCCTGAAACCATTTCACAGGGCCCCAAAGCTGTAGCAGCTGCCTCTGCCAAAACCCTCCCTCTGAAAGAGAATCTAGAGCATTAGAGAGATGGGGTAAAAAGTTTATACTTCTGCTACTCTTTCGCTAGGGCCTTAAACTGTCAATTCCACATGATTCAGTATCAGGAATTTTTGTTAGACCAGCTAAATAAAAAACTGTCCTCTCCTGAACCTATAGACCGTAAGTCCCTTCAGGATTTGGTACATAACACTCAGCAGGTCAGTAATCATTCCTTAAAATGCGGCTATGATGCACTGGAGGCTTCCTTTAGATCAGCTATGACTGGAACAGTGATTAGAAGGCATGCCTGGTTAAAAGAGCAATCCTTACCAGTCCATGTAAAGTCAAAGCTTCTAGATGCTCCCATGGAGAAACAAAGTTTGTTTGGTTCCCCTGCACAGCAAGTGCTAAAGAAGGTGGAAGAAAAGGCAAAATCTGTCCAAACAGTCAAGGATTTCTTACAGGTCCAGCCTCCGAGGTTTAGTAGAAATTGGCCTTCGAAGAATTGGTCCTTTCCAGACACCTCCAGAGCACAGAGAGGCAGAAATAGGCGCCCAAGAGGCAGAGGTCAATCCAGAGGTGCCTACAGGGGACGTCAGTGGCAGCCTAACAACCAGAGAAGTACTGCCACACATCCAGCTACGACCACTCCCACAGGACAGACACAATGACTTGATTCTGATACCGCCTACCAGAGAACAACTGCAAGCACCCTTAGGCGGAAAGCTTGCCTTATTTTCCGTAAACTGGCATTACATTACAGGAGACAAATGGATTTTACAGACAATAGACAAAGGCTACAGGTTTCACTTCCACACTCTACCAAAAAAGAGAGGAATGCCAAACCTACCACCAAACCAAAAAACAAACGCTCTAGCACAAATCAACCACCTACTAAGGATGAGAGCTATAGAAAAGGTACCACCTATGGAACAAGGGCAATGATTTTACTCCAGACTTTTCCTGGTTCCAAGAAAAGAAAACCAATGGAGACCTATTCTCGACCTGTCCGCTCTGAACACATATCTCATTGTTCCAAAATTCAAAATGCTGACCCTACAGCAACTTCTTCCCATGCTGGGCAAGGAGTCTTGGCTGGTGACTCTAGATCTCAAGGAGGCATACCTGCACGTCCCTATACGACCAGATTGCAGAAGATACCTCAGATTTCTTGCAGGATCAGAGCATTATCAATTCTCAGCATTGCCCTTTGGCTTATCTACTGCGCCCAGAGTATTCACGAAATGCCTGGCATCAGTAATTGCTCATTGCAGGCTTCAGGGAATTCAAATTTATCCATACCTGGATGACTGCCTGATACAAGCGGACAACAAGACCAAATTGACAAAAGATTTGGAAAAGGTTATACAACTACTGCAAGCCCTTGGATACACAGTCAACATTAAAAAGTCAAGGCTGGTACCATCCCAAAGGATAACATTCTTGGGTGCAGAACTGGACACATCAAATCAAATGGCATTTCTCACAGCAGAAAAGCAAAAGCAACTACCACTCTATTTCATGGCATTAACAACGCAGAACCAGCTTACAGCAAGGAAAGTCCTGCAAGCCCTCGGATACATGGCATCCTGCATAATATTGATTCCACATGCCAGGCTACATATGAGGAAGTTGCAATGGTACCTAAGGAATTTATGGTCTCAACACAAGCACAGTCTAGAAGCCCAGATTCCAATAATTCCATGCCTGAAACAAGAATTCCGGTGGTGGGCTCAGGCCTGTCAGCTGAACAGAGGTCTGCCCTTCCACAAACCTCACCCAAGCCAGACTATCACCACGGACGCCTCAGACCTAGGCTGGGGGGCACACATGGTGGACAAGTGTATACAAGGCCTATGGACACAAGACCAGCTGAACCTACATATAAATCAAAAAGAGATGCTGGCAGTGAAACAGGCACTTCAGACATTCAGACCTTTTCTTCAACAAGGTCATTTGCTGATAAGGATGGACAACACCACAGTCATGTGGTATATCAACAAACAGGGAGGCACGCACTCATATCCTCTATGTTAGGACTGCAGATGCATACCTCTCGGACATCTACATTTATGGTAGGTACAAAACTGTACTTTCACCCTGCTGCAGTCCAGGTTACCCTCCATCCATCCCCTCTGAACTAGCTGGACTTATCTCTACCACTTTATCCTACTCTACCTCTGTGGTGTATTTGCTTGTACCTAAGGGTTTTGTTTTATTTTTATATAGCCATATGTATATATATATATATATATATATATATATATATATATATATGTGTGTGTGTGTGTGTGTGTGTATATATATATATATATATATATATATATATATATATATATATATATATATATTGCCTAGCTTTTGGGGGCACCTGACATCTGGGGCAAGAAAAACTGAAGAAAATGGAGTCGGATGCCTTTTATATACCCCTGGCGCACTGACGTCAGGGAAGAAGCGACAGCAACCAACGCCGGACCAAGACTTTGGAATTTGGGCCGACTGCGGGACCGCCTGACTGCAGGATAACCCAAGTGTGATGACTGCAGCAGGGCGAACACTCGAACATCTAAATTTATGGTAGGTACAAAACTGTACTTTTTACTGTTAGGGGTAGCCGTAATATCCTGTAAAATCCCTGGCAAATGTTTTACCCAGTCCTCACCTTTTTCCAGGCATGCCTTTTTTACTCTTTCCTTAACTGTTCGATTCATTCTTTCACCAATCCCATTAGATTGTGGATGGTAGGGAACATGAAACCTGTGCTGGATCCCCAGCAGTTTGCACAAATGCCACATTATTTGACTTGTGAACTGTGGCCGTTTTATCTGACTCAATAAATCGAGGCCATCCCCAATGAACAAAAATGTTTTTCCATAGTACCTCTGTTGTAATTTTAGCTGTCATACTTTTTGCAGGTATTACTTCTACCCATTTTGAAAACACATCAACTACCACTAGAAGGTATCTGTATCCCCCCTTTGCAGTTGAGAGGGGCCCTGCATAGTCTACTTGGATAGCATACCATGGCCCATCTGCCACTGGTACCCTATGCAACTGAGGTTTCTTTGTACTTGCATTAATTTGTAAACAAACCAAACATCCATCTAGAACTGTTTTACACAACTTTTTCAAACATGGATTCCACATCTTCTGTTTAACTATACTCCATAATATTTTTTGTGCCTATGTGGCCCAAAATTTTATGATTGTATTCGACCAATTGTTTGGTCAAGTCCCCTGGTAGATGGGGTATTTTCTTTCCATCTGGCATGGGATACACAAACATTTTTTAATTACCATCCCCTACCTGAATGCACTTGTCCAATTCTTTGGGAATCCCTCTGTCTTTCTGTAAGGTTGCTAAATCCTGCACTTCTACAGGTGCAGCTGTTTTTACTGACAATACCTGTTCTGCAGGTTCAAACCGCTCATGTGGTTTTAACCAGTCACCTGTTTCTGCAGCCTGTTTTGCTTTGGCATTTGCCAAGGCATTTCCTCTGGCTTCTACTGTATTACATTTTTGATGTGCCTTTATTTTTACAATATTGAATTTTCCCTGTAAATCATTTTGAGTGATCAATGCCCACAATTCCCGTAATACTGGAGCATGTTTAAGAGGTTTGCCAACACTGTCAACAAATCCCCTTCTGGTCCAAATTGCCATGTGTAAACGCAATGAGTTTACCACATAAGCACGGTCACTGTAAATGTTAACTGGTTCAAAATGTTGTAAAACATATTTGACTGCTTCCAGTTCTGCCCTCTGGGCTGACATGTAAGCTGACAACTTCTTCAGGATAGGCTCCTGACCATCTCCTGGAATTACTGCAAATCCTGTTAAATATTTTCCATCTTTCCAAAACCTGGCCCCATCTACATATACTGTGGGTATGTTACTTTGAAAATGTGCATTTAATGACGAAATTTCTGGATGTTTCAAGCTTTGAACACAATTGTGAGGTCCTCCCTTATAGTTTACCAGATTAGAGAGATAGTACTTATCCCCTTTCTGAATATGAACATTCTTTGTACTGAATAAAGTCATCCATTTTGCAAAAATGGTCGGACTCACTCCTCCTGTGATTTTATTCATTTCCATAGAATTCAAAATATTTTTTATAGACTGATGTGGTGTCTGTACAATTATTTTGGAAAAAACTGTCAAGTATTCTGTCTGTTTAATTCCCCAATAAATGGCTAGTAATTGTTGTATACATGGGTGATATCCTTTTTCAACTGGAGTTAACTTTCGGCTGCAGAAAGTCACTGGACAAAGTGTTCTTTCTGCCTTGCTCCCATTGTGCTGAGGCCAATACTGCAGGAGGACTACTGAGATGAGTTTCACTACCTGCTGCTGCCTGTAAAATGAAATCTTGCTGTCCCTCGGGTGCTATTAACTCAGTAGCCTGTGTTAATTTCTGTTTTAATAAGTCAAAAGCTTGTTCTTCCCTGCGTACCAGCTTAACCGAGGTTCTTCTTTTTGTTCCACTCAAATTTTATATAAGGGTGCAGCAGCTGCTGCTTAATCTTCTATGAATTCTCTGTTATAATTCATGATACCCAAGAATTTATGCAAGTCTGAAATTGTCAGTGGCTGAGGCAATTCTAAAATTCCTTTCACTCTCTCTTCACAAGGGGATCTGCCTGTGGGGCGAACAATGGTTCCCAAAAGCTTCATCTCTTGTGAAAAGACTTGCACCTTTTCCTTGTTGACTTTGAATCCTGCATCCTTTAAGGTACTTAAAACCGTTTTAAGAAGTTCGTCATGCTGCTCTATTGCTTCTGACTGTATCAGAATGTCATCAGTGTAATGAATGACAGTGTCATCTGTCTCTAAGGGTTTTAAAATTTCCCCTACTACTTGGTGAAAGATCACAGGGCTATTTTGAAATCCCTGTGGCAATTGTGTCATCACATACTGTTGATTGTCATAGGTAAAAGCAAACCATTGCCAATCTTCCTTTTGTAAAGGAACTGCGAAAAATCCATTAGCTAAATCAATAACTGTAAATCATTTACTTTGAAGTTTTATTCTTGCTGATAATTCCGGCACTCCCAGAACCAAATGTGCACGAGGAGTTGTGAATTGATTTACCTTACGTAAGTCAATAACTTATCTGTAACTACCATCCTTTTTCTTTACTGGCCATATTGGTGAATTTGTGGGGCTGTGAACCCTCTGTATAATGCCTGCCTGTTCCCATGTCTTCTCCCGCATCTTTGGGAATTGAATATTGCTTCTGAAAAGGAGGAATGTAATCTGTAGGACTGCCTACACTCACAGGTACTGTTAACTTACCACAATCTGCTTTTGATTTAGCCCACAAGGGCTGAAACTGTGATTTGATTTTCTCCCACTTATCCTGCATTTGTGAGTAACTTTGGGTACTGTCTTTTGCATAGTTATTTATGTCCATTACAAAGCATGGAAATTGCTGAGCTGTATCACACCTGTCGTTTGCCATGGCAGACTGTAACATTTTGTTATTGAAATCAATCACTATCCCCAGCTTACCAAGGATGTCAACCCCAAGGATTGTTGTTCCACAACTGGAATTCATAAGAAATGTACCCTGTACTGAGGAACCATTCTCTTTGAAAGATATGTTAACTAGCTTACTGCTAATGGCCATGCAAGTGCTGCCATCAAAACCTTGGATATAAGAGTTCTTGAACAAATTTACAGGTAACTGTTTATTAGTGACTGAGACTGCTGCCAATGTATCAAGCAGGACATATTTCCATAATGTCCCCTCCAAAATACGTCCTCTAATGGGCGTCCGTCCTTTCCACGTTTAAAATTTGTCAGAAAGGTTACTTGGGTGGCGGGGGCACACCCCTAATCGGAGTCAGATTCATTCTGATCCACTTTCCTGAGTATATCTCTGATCACACAGACTGCATGTTCTGTTCCCTGTTGGTTATTAGAATCTGCACTGTCTAATATGTACTTTGTGCTCTCTATTTCATGTTTCAGTTTTTGACTACCACAATGTGAGGGATTATATGGTGGGCTTTCTGTGTTTTCTACAGGAAATACTTTATTTTTCCCTAAACCCTTGTGACTTTGAGTCTTTGACTGGTTATCCCATGATGTATTGTCTTTTGTTAGATTTCTTTCCTTATATTTGGGTTTGGAAGAAACAGCATTTTTTGCATAGATACCCTTTTGAATTTGACTTTCCTTCCATCTTTTATAATATGGACAATCCTAAGACTCATTAATATCAGTACTAACAGTATGGCTACACTTCAAAATGGTCTCAAAAATGGCATCCATGTTATAAAACCATAAAGAAAGTATTGTAATTTATACAGAAGACAAGCAGGTGATCAGGCTGAAGTCAATCTGGAAAAGGACAGTGTTTCTTTACAGACGAATTGGAGCTGGTCTGACGCAGGACAGCTTTCACGGCGGTGCTCTGTGTCCACCAACGAAGTACTGGAACTGTATCGCTATTAAAACCCTGGAACTGTCAGTCTGTTGAGCTAACATAGTAAGTAGTAAAGCCCCTCTGTAATATTAGCTGCTAGTAACAGGTATATGGTCACAGCCACTGGCCAAGGCTCGCCACTGATGAAAATGTCTAAAAGTGACCAGGCAAACTCCGTACTACTCTATATGTTATACTTTATTTGTCTCCGAACAAATTCTTGCCAAACAGTTAATTCTTTCAGAGCTATTTCAGTTCTTATTATAACATAGCTAGACAGATGATGATACTGATGCACTCAGTAAAAATGTCACTAAATGAAAAACAAGCATTGTATACTTTATATACTTTAAACACTGTTATTTTTGATATGTGGAAAGTCCCTGTAATGCAGTGCTTATGTTATTTTTGATGCAAATGTCATGCAAAGCTAATTCAAACATCATGCAAAACTCAGGTTATTTTTCTCATTTCTGTTATGCCAAAATCATGTTATTTTTAAGATAAAACTGTCCCTGTGGTTCTAATGTCTCCTTTTTTCATTGTTAAAATGCTATTTTCTATGTAAAAAAGTCCCTGTGATGCAACTGTCTCTTTCCAAAGTGCTGATATCCAAAAATCCATGTTATTTTTGAGAAGCAACAGTCCATGTGATACAAACGTCACTGCTGAAGTGTTATTTTTGATATGGAAAGTTTTCCTGTAATGCAGCTGTCTCTTTCTGTTGCCAGTATGCAAAAGTTCATGGCATTTTAGATGAAGCAGTCTCTGTAATGTAAAAACAATGATACTTCCTTATTTTATAACAGAACACCATTAACCCACAGCTATATGTTATTAATATCTAAACTAGACATTTCTAATATATCAACAGCTAACTGTTCTTGCAAAGCAAGCTATATTATTTTGAAAACCTGCTGTTTAGCCTTGCATATTTTTCCTGTCTGCACACACAGTATTTTTGGGAAAAGCAGTTTAATTTACACAATATCTATCATAAGCCACCCCCCTGTGGAAAAATGGCACAATGACTTATCCTCAACTCTTCCAAGCCCTGCTCAACTACTTGCTCCCTTAGAAGTAAAGCTCGCCCTGCATGCAGAAAACTGGGAAATCATTACTCAGGACAAATGGGATTTAAACATAGTTTTTCCCTAGGATACAGATTCCACTTCCACTCATTACCAACTCCAAGTGGATGACCAGACCTCCCCCCAAATCAGTGAGTGGAGGCCCAAAAACAAGTTCTCTCTCTCTCCCCTCACTATCAGGGCTATTCACCCTGTCCCAGCAGAACAAAGGGGACAAGGTTTTTATTCAAGACTGTTCCTGGTTCCCAGAAAATAAAACTTCTGGCGTTCTATCCCGCACCTGTCTATTCTCAACACCTTTCTGGAGTTTCCAAAATTCAAAATGTTAACTCTTCAACAGCTTCTTCCTATACTAGCCAAGGATGCCTGGCTGGCAACCCTAGACTTTAAAGAAGCTTACCTGCACATCCCAATAAGGGAATCCTGCAGACAATACCTACGTTTCAGGGCGGGCTCCATGCATTATCAGTTCTCTGCACTTCCCTGTGGCTTATCTACTGTGCCCAGGGTATTCACAAAGTGCCTAGCTCCAGCCATTGCATTTTGCAGGCAGAGAAAGATTCAGATTTACCCATACTTGGACATTGCCTGATTCAGGCAGAAAGTCAGGACTTGCTATTACAACACCTGGCATTTGTAAAGAGACTTCTAATCTCACTGGGGTACACCATCAATGAGAAGAAATCACACCTAGTACCCTGCCAACAGATTGTATCCCTGGGAGCAAGCTTGAATACAACTTCCCAGATGGCATTCCTCACTCCAGAGAAACAAGTTTATTTGACAACCTACTTCAAGCTGCTGGCCACAAAAACCCAGTTCTTTGCAAGGAAAATACTTCAAGCCCTGGGGTTCATGGCCTCTTGCATTCTGTTAATTCCATATGCAAGACTGCATATGAGGAAACTTCAACGGTATCTAAAACGTCTATGGTGTCAACATTCTCAGGACCTAGAAACAATGATTCCTATCATTCCTTGTCTAAGGGTAGAGTTCCTTTGGTGGGTAGAGGCCTGCTACCACAACAAGGGACTCCCTTTCAATCTACCCCCTGTCGCCCAAACCCTTATAACAGATGCATCAGACTATGCATGGGGGGCCCATCTGGCAGGACAGTGCATTCAGAGAAAATGGAACACAAAACAGATGCACCTGCATATCAGTCAAAAAGAAATGTTAGCTGTACAGAATGCTGTGTCAGCCTTCAAAGACCTTATTCTTCCAGGACAACTATTGGTAAAGACAGACAACACCACAGTTATGTGGTACATAAACAAGCAGGGAGGAACCCATTCTTACCC
The DNA here is from genome assembly GCF_019279795.1 of Protopterus annectens. Lineage (NCBI taxonomy): Eukaryota > Metazoa > Chordata > Ceratodontiformes > Protopteridae > Protopterus > Protopterus annectens. The sequence goes on from NC_056748.1 coordinate 773,376,874, forward strand.
ACTCTGCAGACTAGCCATGGCTCTGTGGAACACAGCTTTGAACTACCAAGTGAACCTGCAAGCTCAATTCCTGCCAGGCAAACTAAATTCATTGGCAGACGACTTAAGCAGAAATTTCACAGACCCACACGAATGGAAACTGGAACCCAAAATATTCAAGCTCTTGAGGAACAAATGGGGACACCAGAGGTAGACCTGTTTGCCTCCCCTCAGAACTACCAGTTGAACAAATTCTGCACCAGAACTCCCCACAGTCAAGCTTGGAGAGTGGATGCCCTGTCCTTTACCTGGGAAAGCCTCTCAATTTATGCCTTTCCCCCTCTGTCTCTCCTCTCGAAGGTTCTACTAAACAAGGACAATACTGATTGCCCCAGACTGGCCACGCCAGCACTGGTATCCCATTTGCGCAGTCTAACACTGCTGCAACCATGGCACCTGCCTCAGACCCCCTCCCTGCTGTCCCAGCAGGCGGGCCAGATTCTACACCCTCAGCTTCAAACCCTGAACCTTGCAGCCTGGCTAATTCCCTCAGCTCACCCCTAGCAACCCTCAGTAAGCAGGTGCTGGATGTCATTCTTGAGGCAAGGAGGCCTAGTACTAGAAAATCCTACTCAGAAAAGTAGAAAATATACTGTTCCTGGAGCCAGGGTCAGGGGAGAGAGGTACAACGCTGCCCAGCTTACCCCATATTCTAGATTATTTAACAGAAATGCTCCACAAGGGCCTATCTTTCTCTTCAATTAAGATTCATGCCTCTGCCATTTCAGCACATTATAATACTGAGCCACCCCTCTTCACTTATCCCCTGCTAAAACAATTCTTTAGAGGGGCCAAAAATTTAAGGCCCCCCTGGAGAGCTCCCACTCCAGCTTGGGACCTTAACTTTGTATTGGAAAAACTCACTCTTCCCCCTTTTGAACCAGCTGCCAAAGCAGAGCTGAAATTCCTTTCCTGGAAAACAGCCTTACCTCTAGCCATCGTTTCATCAAGAAGAATGTCTGAACTGCAGGCCCTCATGGCAGTGGAACCCTTCATTATCTTCCATGCGGACAGGTTTTCCCTCCGGACTAATCCATCCTTTATGCCCATGTGTCTAGTGTGGCTCTAAACCAGTCCATTAATTTGCCTACTTTTTCTCTAATCCTCAAAATAAGGGGGGAGGATACTGCATTCTCTGGATGTGCACAGACAGCTTAGATTTTATTTGGACAGAACTAAGCCTCTCAGAAAATCTGACCAGCTGCTAGTTAATTTTGCTGCAGGGGCAGAGGAGAAGGCCATTTCAAAGCAAACCATTTCCAAATGGATAGCCCATTGCATCCATTTCTGCTACAAGCACCATTGAAAACCTACCCCATGGGGATAAGATCACATTCCACCAGGGCTGCATCTACCTCTACAGCATTTCTCAGAGGAGTCCCTACCAGGGACATCCTGGAAGCTGCTACCTGGAGCTCTGTACATACTCAAGTATTACCACATGCCTATCTTTTCTAAATCTAGAACTGGATTTGCCACAGCAGTCTTACAGGGCCTGATTGCTAGCCCCAGTGGTCTTTAACTGCCTCCTCCTTTCCTTAGCTTGGGAATCAACCCAAATGTGATGACTGCAACAGTGAAACACGAAGAACATAGTACAGTTGTGTACACTTACCATGAATGTAGATGTTCGAGTGTATTCACTGTTGCAGTCCTGGTTACCCTCCCTCCATCCCTCTGCCTTCTCTTGGCTCTACCTTTCCTTCTTGTTTGGCATATATTATATTATGTGTATTTGCTTTTTGCTGGGGGTGTTCCATACCATATAATTGCTTCCTATTGTGGGGGGCACCTGACATCTGGGGCAAGAAAAACTGATGTAATGACGTTGGCTGCATTTTTTATACCCCTGACAACCTGACGTCATGAAAGAAGTGACAGCATCTGATGCAGAAATCCAAAGACTCTGGTATTCAGGCCGGCTGAGGGCTACCTGCAGGCAAATAACCCAAATGTGATGACTGCAACAGTGAATACACTGGAACATCTACATTTATGGTAAGTGTACACAACTGTACTTTGTCTTGCCTGTGGAAAACAAATACCTCACAGAGATTTTCATTCTTCCTGCATCACCTGTTTTGGCCCAGACCACGACGTCCCTAGCTGTCGGTTTTATGCCTTGTTTAACACCCGAACCATTTGTTGTCGGGCTGTTTTTGTAGCTAAATTCTTCCGCTCTCGTTCTCCGTATTCTGAAATGGCTTCGGTAAGCCATCCGACTACCGATCTTCCAAAAAAGCACAAAGGCAAAGACAGACCGCATAGGTCAAAAACTGTCGACGACACTTCCGTTAAGCTAGTCGCCAGTCCGCTGATACTCAGTGAGGCGCCTTTGCAGCCGCTAATGCCCACTTCTACAGATTTGCAGGCCTCTGCTGTGACCCATTCGGAGTCCGGTATGCTGCGAGATGCTTCTTCGTCTATAGAACCTGCGGTGTCTCTACCTTGGAATGGTCCGGAGCTGCTGTGCAGGCATTGGCTTCTGAGGGTGTATTCTAACCTACCGATATTAATATTAAACCGACAACTTCATTTCTTACTAAAACTACCGAGTTTCTCAGGCCCAGAGTCCGCACTGCACCTACAAAACCGACGTCCAAAGTGCACGCTCAACCTCCCATGCTACAAAAACAAATGCTTAGAATGGACAAAGAATTGAATTTCCTTCTGATTCTACAGACCAGGAATCTGATGACTCTGACCCTTCTGATTACCTGGATATACCTATGAGGATTCAGATGCAGAAGAATCCATTCCCTCTGCCTCCCTCCAGAGGATTTCTTTGGTGAAACCTTGCATACCTTAAGAGAGCATTTCTGCTGGGAATGCCAGGACTATCCTTAGTCCAAAGCCTCAGCACAGGCCTCTAGCTATAGCCCAGATGATGTCTTCTTGGAGTCCAGTCTTACACCTGACACCTTACCACCAGCTCCTAGAAAACCTGACAGGTACTACAGAGTACCTGATTCTCACAAATATCTCTTTAAGAATCCTACTGCGGATCCAGAGACCATTTCCCAGGGACCTAAAGGCATTAAGGCTACTACAGCCAAAAGCCCTACCCTTCAGACAGGGATTCTAGAGCTTTAGACAGATGGGGTAAGAAGGTATATACCTCTGCAGCTTTTGCCATCAGGGCTTTGAATTGCCAGTTTCATAGGTTGAAGTACCAGCAACATATTATGGAACTAATTAAACAAAAAAATTGTGTTACTTCCAGATTGTACAGAAAATAAAGATTTACAAAAGTTAATGCGTTCTGCAAACCAAGTTAGTAATGTGGGTTTGATGTCTTAGAAGCATCTTGCAGGGCTGCTGTCACTGATTCTGTACTGAGAAGGCATGTTTGGCTAAAGGAACAAGTCTTGCCTGACCATGTCAAAGCAGAATTGCTAGATGTTCCATTAAATCAGGAGTGTTTGTTTGGCACAAATGCAGAAGACGTTCTAAAAAAGATGGAAGAAAAATCTAAATCTATGCAAACAGTCAAAGATTTCTTACAGGTGCAGCCACCTAGATTCAGTAGGCATTGGCCTTCAAAAAACTGGTCCTTTCCAGTCCCTCTCAGGCCTTTTCAGTCCAAACTCAGGGGAAACAGACCACCAAGATTACAGTCTCAGGGTATGCAGAGATCTAAACAATGGAGTGTTTCCACCTCAAAACCAGGGAGTGGTAAGCCACCCCCTTATGGAAAAAAGTTCACAATGACTTTCCAATTAACCTTCCCAGCCATGCCCAAGTACTTGGGCCCCTAGGAGGAAAACTCACCCTACATGCAAAAACTGGATGTCCATTACTCAGGGCTAATGGGTTCTAAACATTGTATCCCAGGGATACAGATTCTACGTCCACTCACTGCCAACACCAAGCGGGTTGCCAGACCGTCCTCCAAACCAGTGGGCAGAGGCTCAAAAGCAATTGCTTTCCCTTCTCCATATCAGGACTATTCAGCTTGTTCCAGTAGAACAAAGGGGACAGGGTTTCTACTCCAGACTGTTCCTGGTGCCCAGAAAAGAGAGCTCTTTGCTCCCTATCCTGGATCTATCAATCCTCAACACCTTTCTGGTGGTCCCAAAATTCAAAATGCTTACACTGCAACAGCTTTTTCCTATGCTAGCCAAGGATGCCTGGTTAGTCACCCTAGACTTAAAAGAAGCTTATCTGCACATCCCCATAAGGGAGTCTTGCAGGAAATGTCTACGTTTCAGGGCAGACTCATTGCACTGTCAGTTCTCTGCACTTCCCTTTGGCTTATCTACTGCACCCAGATTATTCACAAAATGCCTGGCTCCAGTCATTGCATGCTGCAGGCAGAGAAATATTCAAAATTACCCATACATGGATGATTGCTTGATTCAGGCGGATAGTCAGGAATTGCTACTTCAGCACCTGGCATTTGTAAAACGACTTCTAACTTCACTGGGCTACACCATCAATGAAAATAAATCACAACTGGTGCCCAGCCAACAAATTGTATTTCTGGGAGCAAGCTTGAACACAACTTCACAGATGGCATAACTCACTCCAGAAAAGTAGGTCCATTTGGCAAACTATTTCAGACTAATAGCCAACAAAACCCAGCTCTCTGCAAGGAAAATACTGCAAGCCCTAGGGTTCATGGCCTCATGCATTCTGCTAATTCCATATGCAAGACTGCATATGAGGAAACTTCAGTGGTACTTAAAAAGTCTCTGGTGTCAACATTCTCAGGAGCTGGAAACAGTGATTCCTATCATACCTTGTCTAAGGGCAGAGTTCCATTGGTGGGCAGAAGCATGCAACCACAACAAGGGAGTTCCTTTCACTCAACCCCTCACCGCCCAGACCCTGACAACAGACGTAGCAGACTATGCATGGGAGGCTCACATGGCAGGAAAATGCATTCAAGGCAAATGGAGCCCAGAACAAATTCCCCTACATATCAATCAAAAAAAGATGCTAGCTGTACAGAATGCTCTGACAGTCTTCAAATACCTTATCTTTCCAGGACAGCTCCTGATAAAGACAGACAACACCACAGTTATGTGGTACATAAACAAGCAGGGCGGGACTCATTCTTACCCACTCTGCAGGTTACCCATGGCTCTGTGGAACACAGCCTTGAGCATTCAGTTGCACCTACAAGCTCATTTCCTGATAGGCAAGCAAAATTCACTGGTAGACAACTTAAGCAGAAATCTACTGGAACCTCACGAGTGGAAACTGGATCCCAACTCATTCAAACTTTTAACCCAGAGGTGGGGAACACCAAAGGTGGACCTTTTTGCCTCCCCTCAAACCACCAATTGAACCAGTTTTGCATCAGGAACCCTCACAGCAGAGCCTGCAAGGTGGGCACCCTATCGTTTACTTGGGAAAACCTCTCAATTTATGCCTTTCCTCCTCTGCCCCTCCTCTCAAAAGTACTACTCAAGATCAAACAGGACAGGCCAAGGGCAATCCTTATTGCACCAGACTGGCCACGCCAGCACTGGTACCCACTCTTACACAGTCTGACAGCAGCGCCACCCTGGCATCTACATCAGACACCTTCCCTGCTGTCTCAGCAGGCAGGACAGATTTTGCATCCACAGCTGCAAACCCTAAACCTTGCAGCTTGGCTTATCCCTTGAATATACCACCAGCATCCCTCAGAAAACAGGTGCTGGATTTCATCCTTGAGGCCAGAAGGCCTGGTACTAGGAAATCCTATGCTGAAAAGTGGAAAAGATATTGTTCTTGGAGTCCGTCTCAAGGAAAGGATACAGCTGTGCCCACCTTACCTCAAATCCGTGATTACCTAGCAGAGCTGCTCCACAGAGGCCTATCCTTCTCATCCATTAAGATTCATGCCCCTGCCATCTGATGTCATTATAATACTGAACCTCCTCTCTTTTCTCACCCTTTCATCAAACAGTTCCTGAGAGGAGCTAACAATTTAAGGCCACCTAGGAGAGCACCCACCCCAGCCTGGGACATTAGCTTTGTACTGGAAAAGCTCGCACTTCCCCCTTTTGAACCTGCTGCTTCAGCAGTTAAAATTCCTCTCTTGGAAAACAGCCTTACTTCTAGCTATTACTTCAGCAAGAAGAGTGTCTGAGTTACAGGCACTAATGGCGGTGGAGCCCTTCATTATTTTCCATGCTGACAGGGTTTCCCTCAGGACTAACCCTTCCTTTATTCCCAAGGTGGTATCCAGTGTGGCTTTAAACCAGTCCATCCATTTGCCAATCTTTTTCCCTAATCCTCAGAGTAGAGGGGAAAGGGTCCTGTACTCCTTGGACGTGCACAGACAGCTCAGGTTCTACCTTGACAGGACTAAGCCTTTCAGAAAATCTGACCAGCTACTAGTCAGCTTTGCTACAGGGGCAGAGGGCAAGGCCATTTCGAAGCAAACCATTTCCAAATGGGTAGCACACTGCATCCATTTCTGCTACAAGCACCATGGTAAACCTACCGCCCTGGGGATCAGAACTCATTCCACTAGAGCTACTTCAGCCTCTACAGCATTTCTCAGGGGGGTCCCCACCAGGGATATCCTGGAAGCTGCAACATGGAGTTCTGTACACACCTTCGCCAAGCATTACCACTTACCTATTTTTTCTAAATCCAGAGCTGGAATTGCTACAGCAGTCTTACAAGGCCTACTAGCCAGCCCCAACACTTCTTGACTGCCTCCACCTTTCCTCAGCTTTGGGAATCAACCCAAGTGTGATGACTGCAACAGTGAAACACGAAGAACATAGTACAGTTGTGTACACTTAGCATAAATGTAGATGTTCGAGTGTATTCACTGTTGTAGTCCTGGATGTTCATCGTGTTTCACTGTTGCAGTCATGACTGTAGGGTTCTCCCCTGCCGGCAGGCAGCCCTCAGTCGGCCAGAATCCCAAAGTCTGGGTCCGGCGTCGGCTGTTTAACCATGCTCCCTGACGTCAGAGTGCCAGGAGTACAAAGCTGACAGCCGACGCCATCTTCTCCAGTCTTTCTTGCCGTGCGGTGATAGCAGTTCGCAAGTGCCGGTCGGCTGACTCCTGACGAATTTTTCTGATATACTTCAGTCCGAAGATTTTCTTCTCCACTCAAAGCTAAGTACCCCGTTGGGGAAACTTTTTTCTTGCTCCACTCTGATGTCAGAAAAAGTTAATAATTGTATTTCATGTGGGAAGCAAATTCCTCATAAGGATTTTCATTCTTACTGTATTCCTTGCTTAGGCCCTGACCACGACGTAGCTAGTTGTCAGTTTTGTGCTAGATTCAGTCAACGTACAATTAAGCGAAGGTACGATTTTGCTTTTCATTACTTCGGTAGGCGCTTTAACTACAAAATGTCATCGGATACGGTTCTGGCTACCGGAGTTCACAAACGTTGCAAGGATAAAGACAGGCCTCCGAGGTCCAAATCTGATGATAGCGCACAAGCGGAGCCAGCTTCAGGTTTGGCCGTCGTCAGTGAGGCGCTTTTGCAGCCCCTGTCGTCGGCCATTTCAGAACCGACGGCCAAAACGGACTCTCATAAGGAGCCAACCAGGCCTTTAAATATTTCTGTTGCAGGACCTTCGGACAATGCTCCTTTGGATGGGTCCGGAGCCGCTGTGCAGGTACCGGCTTCCGAAGGGGTTTTCAGGCCTACTCAGCTTCTAATAAAGGCAAAGCCAAAGACAAAGGCAAAGACTCCCATCTAAATCAAAGACTTACAACACAGGCCTCTTCTGAACCGGCTCCCAAGTCACAGAAATAGTTACTCAAGATGGAGGATTTACTTACTATGATTAGGGGTTCTCATCCCCCTCCAGATAAAAGGCCAAGGCAGGATGTTTATTATGATTCCTCTGATCAGGCTTCTGTTTCCTCAGTTTCTTCTTCTGATCAGGAATATTCTTTCCCCCCTTATGAGGATTCTGATGCTGAGGAATCCTTTCCTTCAGCTTCTCCCCCTGAGGATTTCTCTTTTGGGGAAACTTTGCATGAAATGAGGGAACATTTCCACTGGGAAGGACAGGAGTATTCGGAATCTAAGAAAAGACTGAGGGATTTTCTTCTTCTTCCCCAACATAGACCCCTGGCTATTCCTCCTGTTTTGGATATTGTGGATGATGCCTTTTCGGAGGCTAACTTAACCCCTGATTCTTTTCCTCCTGCTCCTGTTAAGCCTGATAGATACTACAGGGTTCCTGATTCCCATCAGTTTTTATACAGGAACCCTTCTGCTGACCCTGAAACCATTTCTCAGGGTCCTAAGGGAGTTAAGGCCGCTTCTGCCAAAAATCCCATTCCTACTGAAAAGGATTCTCGATCCTTAGAAAGATGGGGCAAAAAGGTGTACACTTCAGCTACTTTGTCCATTAGGGCTTTAAACTGTCAGTTTCATATGCTAAAATACCAGCAATTTCTCTTGTCTGTTTTAAAACAAAAGCTTACTTCCATTTCTGCCTGTGCAGATGATAAGGAATTACATGACTTATTGCATGCCACAGAACAAGTTGGGAAGCATGGTTTACACTGTGGATTTGATGCCTTGGAGGCTTCTTGTAGGGCTGCGGCCTCTGGCACAGTCATTAGAAGGCATGCATGGCTAAATGAACAAAATTTGCCTGAACAAGTAAAGGCTAAATTATTGGATGCTCCTGTTCAGCATAATGTTTTGTTTGGATCAAAAGCTGAAGAGGTGATTAAAAAGATGGAGGATAAGGCTAAATCCATGCAAACAGTTAAAGATTTCTTAAAAGTACAGCCACCTAGATTTAGCAGGAATTGGCCTTCTAAAAATTGGTCCTTTCCCACTTCAGACAGGCCTCAGAGGGGTAGATATAGACGCTCCAGAGGAAGGCCTCAAACACAAGCTTCTTATAGACCCAGACAGTGGACTGCTTCCACCCCTAGGGGAGGAGAGGACAGGTCACAAACTCAAAGGAAACAGACTCAATGACTCCCTCTGTTGGGCCACAGGAACTTCTTGCCTGGAAGACCCTCTCGGAGGAAAACTCTCTCTTTTTTATCAAAATTGGACTCAAATAACCCAAGACAAGTGGGTTTTGGATGTGGTTTTAAGAGGTTACATATTCCATTTTCATACCTTGCCAAGGCCAAGCGGATGGCCAGACCTTCCAAAACATCAATGGACGGAGGCCTTAAACCAGGTGGAAGCTCTTTTGGCTATGAATGCCATAGAACTGGTTCCACTTTCAGAGATGGGAAAAGGTTTTTACTCAAGGCTCTTTCTAGTCCCAAGGAAGCAAAACTCTTGGAGACCCATTCTGGATCTGTTGGTCTTGAACACCTTTCTAGAGATTCCAAAATTCAAGATGCTTACTCTACAGCAGCTACTTCCAATGCTGTCCAAAGATGCATGGATGGTAACTTTGGATTTAAAGGAGGCATATTTACACATTCCCATCAGGCAGGATCGCAGAAAATACCTCAGGTTCAAGGCTGGATCGAGGCACTTTCAATTCTCTGCGCTGTCCTTTGGATTGTCTACTGCGCCCAGGGTCTTCACCAAATGCCTGGCTCCAGTAGTAGCTTACTGCAGACTCAAGGGAATTCAAATTTACCCTTATCTGGACGATTGTCTAATTCAGGCAGACAGCAAGGATGTCTTACTCCAACATCTAGAATTTGTACAGAGCCTCCTCAAGTTCCTGGGATTTTCTGTAAACATAAAAAAGTCAAATTGGACACAATCACAACAGATAACTTTTCTGGGTGCACTTCTAAACTCCACAACCCAGATGGCATTTCTGACGTCCGAAAAACATTTACATCTGGCTTCAACTTTCAGAACCTTGGCAACTTTAACTCAACTATCTGCAAGGAAATTCCTGCAGGCTTTGGGTTACATGGCCTCCTGCATCCTTCTAGTACCATATGCAAGACTACACATGAGGAAAATACAGTGGTACCTAAAAAGTGTATGGTCTCAGCATTGCCACAGTTTAGACATACTGATCTCCGTCCTTCCTTGCCTTCAAAAGGAATTTCTTTGGTGGTCCTGGGCATGTGCTCTAAACAAAGGGAAACCCTTCCGTCTGCCTCCGGCCACTCAGATTCTAACCACGGACGCCTCGGATTATGCTTGGGGAGCCCATTTTCAGGGCAATTGTCTTGCAGGGCCTTTGGATAAAGGATCACAAGCACCTGCATATCAACTTAAAGGAAATGTTAGCCATTCAGAAAGCTCTGTTGGCCTTCAGGAATCTTTTACAACCAGGACAACTACTAATACGGACAGAGAACACCACAGTTATGTGGTACATAAACAAGCAAGGGGGATCTCATTCCTACCCCCTTTGCAGACTAGCCATGGATCTATGGAACACAGCTCTAGCTTGCAATCTGGATCTTCAAGCTCAGTTTCTACCAGGGAAACAAAACTTCCTGGCAGACAGTCTGAGCAGAAACCTTTCAGATCCACATGAGTGGATGCTGGACACCACCATATTCAGGATGATAACAGCAGTCTGGGGATGTCCTCACATAGACCTCTTTGCATCCCATCTCAATCATCAACTACAGAATTTTTGCACCAGGACTTTCCACAGAGAAGCTTGGAAAGTGGATGCCCTGTCATTCAGTTGGAGGAACCTCTCGGGATATGCCTTTCCGCCTCTTCCTCTTCTTCCACGGGTTTTATTGAAGATAAAACAGGACAAGCCCAAGATGATAATCTTGCTGGCTCCAAATTGGCCTCGGCAATTTTGGTATCCAACTCTAAAACACCTATGCCTGGAGCCCCCTTGGGTTTTACCTCAGTCTCCGAACCTTCTGTCCCAACATCAGGGTCAGGTTCTACATTCTCATGTCAGAACTCTCAGCCTGGCGGCCTGGTTAATCCAGGGCCTTTGATTTCTTCTTTCCTACCCAAGCAGGTTATGGATGTCATTTTAGAAGCCAGACGTCCTAGCACTAGAAAATCTTATGCAGGAAAATGGAAAAGATTTTGTTCCTGGATGCAGGCTCAGGATTTTGATCCTCTTCTTCCTAACATTACTTTAATTTTACTTTACTTGACAGATCTCGTACATAAGGGTCTCTCTTTCTCTTCCATTAAGATACATGCCTCTACTATTTCTGCTCATTGTAATACAGACCCTCCCATCTTTTCCCACTAGCTCATGAGACAGTTTCTCAGAGGAGCTAAGAACTTAAGACCTCCTAGATCTCCTCCTATTCCTGCTTGGGATCTCAACTATGATTTGGAAAAACTAACCTTGCCTCCTTTTGAGCCTGCTGCCTCTTCTGACATCAAGTTTTTATCTTGGAAGACAGCTATCCTGTTAGCCCTAACCTCTGCCAGGAGAATTTCAGAGTTACAAGCTCTTATGGCTGTGGAACCTTATATTATTTTTCATCAAGACAGGGTATCTTTGAGGACTAATCCTACCTTCATGCCTAAGGTGGTTTCCAAAGTGGCTTTAAATCAAACTATCCACTTGCCAACCTTTTTCCCCACTTCTAAAAATAAAGGGGAAAGGTTCTTACATTCCTTGGATGTACACAGACAACTACGTTTTTACATGAACAGAACCAAGGCCATCAGAAAATCAGAACAATTGTTTGTTTCTTATGCTTCAAGTTCCCAAGGTAAAGCCATTTCAAAACGGAACATTTCTAAATGGATTGCTCATGGAATCAGATTTTGTTATTCTCACCAAGGAAAGCAAATCCCAGGGAGTATACGGACTCATTCCACCAGAGCTGCTGCCACTTCTACGGCCTTCCTCAGGGGAGTTCCTACCAAAGACATTTTGGAAGCTGCAACTTGGAGTTCAGTGCATACTTTTTCTAAGCACTACAGTCTACCTCTCTACTCTAAGTCTAGGGCAGGCTTTGCCTCTGCAGTCTTGCAGGGCCTTTTAGCCACCCCTTCTTCTTTATGACCACCTCCCTTTCTTTCAGCTTTGGGATTCTACCCTACAGTCATGACTGCAACAGTGAAACACGATGAACATAGTACAGTTGTGTACACCTACCATAAATGTAGATGTTCGAGTGTCTTCACTGTTGCAGTCTGGGTTTCCCTCCCTCCTGTCCCCTCTTATTTTTACTTCTGTGTATTTCCTTTTTTCACCATTCTTCTGAGGTGTATTTGCAAAGGTTATGGGACCTTTTTCATTTTGGGACTCCTGACATCTGGGGCAAGAAAAACTGGAGAAGATGGCATCAGCTGTCAGCTTTGTACTCATGGCGCGCTAACGTCAGGGAGCATGGTTGAACAGCCGACGCCGGACCCAGACTTTGGGATTCTGGCCGACCGAGGGCTGCCTGCCGGCAGGGGAGAACCCTACAGTCATGACTGCAACAGTGAAGACACTCGAACATTTACATTTATGGTAGGTGTACACAACTGTACTTTTCCCTCCCTCCAGCCCCCTGGCTTTCTCTATCCTTTTTACCTATCCTCTTTATGGCCATCTTTTATGGCAGGGGTATTTACTTTTTACTGGAGGCGTTCCACACCATGTAATAGCTTCCTATTTTGGGAGCTTCTGACATCTAGGGCAAGAAAAACTGATGTAATGGCATTGGCTGCATGTTTTATACCCCTGATGACCCGACGTCATGGAAGAGCCTACAGCATCCAATGCAGAAATCCCAAGACTCTGGTATTCGGGCTGACTAAGGGCTTACCTCTAGGATGGTAACAGTGAATACACTCGAACATCTACATTTATGGTAAGTGTACACAACTGTACTTTAGTTATGTATCTAATTCTGCAGTTTATTGAAGTTTGTGAATAAATATATGCTGTCCAAATTTTATGCCTTTTAGAAAAGCCTTTCTTTTTTCTTTAGGAAGGAATGAAATCTGTGGATAAACGATGGGATCTGATCCAGGCAAAACTGCGAACTAGATTCTGTCATCCAAGAGATTTAAAGGTAGAGTTGCATCCAGATTATTTGTTAAGTCAAGGATATAGGATGTTGGTGTAGTCGAAGGATAGAAAAAGTGCTGCTTATGTAATTCTTTGCGTTACAAGAAACTTTTCTTTCTGAACTGTCAGTATTCCGCCATAAGCCTTAATTGTAATCAATGTGTTATAAAGTTTTACCTCAGTTTATCATAGAAGACTGTAGTGTTATAGTCAGAATAATAAAAATTCAAGATGTAAAACTGTTACATTGTTAGTAAAAACAATGCAAAAGGTTAAATAATATAAAACTAGAAGTTTCCAAAGTTTTTTTGTGCGTGTATGAAGTACTGTCTTCTGGGAATGCAGATGCTGTTTGACATGTTTAGCAATAGTAAAGGAAGTTTTGCTCAGTTCTGGAATACCACTTAAAATGTTTTCAGCAAGCGTTTTTATTTACAGAAAAATTATACCCTTCTGTGTTCACCTTCCTTCAGAATTTACACTTATATATGTGTATATATGCAGGTCTGCTTTAGATCAATAAATTTACCTTTCACCGAAACTGAAAACTGCGAGACAATTTCAGTGAAAGTCCATTTTCTACAAAGCCTTGGATCACTGACATAGTGTTACAGGGTAAAGAGCCACTTGGCCATCAGGGTCAATTTTGCCCTTTTCCCCAGTGTAGTGCGATCTTAAAGTTGGTATATTTAGTCAGGGGGGTGTGTGAGTTGTGCATACCCACACTTGCATGGCTTTTAATTCGTTCCATGTAGTTTTTTTCTCCTGGTGGCCAACTTTCTCTTTACCATATAACACAGTGTCGATGATCCGAGGCTTTGTAGAAATGGACTTTCGTTGAAGTCATCTCTCAGTTTTGAGTTTCAGTGAAAGGTAAATTTGTTGATCTAAAGTAGACCCTTATATATGTGTGTGTGTGTGTGTGTGCTCATGTGGGCACACACACACACATATTTTTTTTAAACCTACATGCTATTACTTTTCCCAGTGAGGTGTTTCATGGCTCCAGTGCCCAGTTTGCAAAGGTTTACTTTTTTATATTAGATTATCTTTCATCTTCTAGCTTCATGCAGCTACTCCATCCCCTCTCTCTTTCCTCATTAACTTCAGCCAACCTGATCTGTTGTGGTACAGTGAATCTGTGTCATGGCATGTATTCTTCTTCCTCCATAGAAGTGTATGTGTCCAGTACTGTTAACCTTTCTTTATAATCTGTTTTATCTCCTCTTGCCATCCTCTGCATGCTGCTCACCAGCTTCATGTCTTTGACTTTAAGACCTCCAGAACTGCACACCACACTTTATGTTTGCCTTTACAAGTGGCCTTTGTTGTAAATAAATAGATTATTTTTTATTTTGTTTTTATTGCTTTTTTACTTGGTCAGAATCATACACAAGGGCAAAAACCTATTCCTATGCATATACTATAAATTCAAACTGTTTTATTTTAGGTATTGTCACTTGTTCGTAGGTTCATAGGTGTGTACTAGGCTAATGGCCCTCGAGCCTTTACAAGCCTAGCCCATAGGATTACCCTGGCATCGTGTCACCCGACCTTAGATGTTCTTCGTGTTTCACTGTTGCAGTTATTACATTTGGGTTATCTGCTTGCAGGTTACCCTCAGTCAGCCTGATTAACAAAGTCTTGGGTCCTGCATTGGTTGCTGTCCTTTCTTCCATGATGTCAGGTCGTCGGGGGTATAAAACATGCAGCCGACGCCATTACATCAGTCTTTCTTGCCGCGCGGTGCCCAAAGCAGAAGCAGTTCGCAAGTGCTGGTTGGCCGATTCCTGAAATTTTCGTTTTCGAGTTTCAGAAATGAAGTCTTCAACTAAAAGCTAAGTACCCCATTGGGGAAACTTTTTCTTGCTCCTTACCGATGTCAGTAAAAGTTAATAACTGCATTACTTGTGGGAAGCAAATACCTCATAAGGATTTTCATTTGTACTGTATTCTTTGCCTAGGCCCTGACCACAACGTGCCTTGCTGTCAGTTTTGTGCTAAATTTAATCAGCGTACTATCAAACATCGGTATATTTTTGCTTCTAAATAATTTGGCTCAAGATTTAATTATCCAGAAATGTCGTCGGTTAGCAATCCGTCTACCGGAATACCTAAAAAGCACAAAGAAAAAGACAGAGACAGACCGTCGAGGTCCAAAACTGACGACGCCTCTCCTAAGCCAGTTGCCAGTTTGCCGGTACTCAGAGAGGTGCTTTTGCAGCCCCTGATACCCGCTACTTCTGATTCGCAGGCCTCTACTGAGACCCATTCTGAGTCCGGTATGCCGCGAGATGCTTCAATTATGGAACCAGCAGATGTCTCTACCTTAGATGGGTCCGGAGCCACTGTGCAGGCCCCGGCTTCTGAGGGAGTTTTCAGGCCTACAGATTTGTATGTTAGACAGACGCCATCTTCAAAACTAAGGCCAAAATCTAAATCTATGTCTAAAAAATGACGCCTGGACTACATGTGCAGGCCCCTATGCCTAAAAAACAAATGATCAAAATGGATGAGCATTTAATTACTTTGATCAGGGGTAGCCAACCCCCTCCTTCTAAGAGGCATAGGCAAGACATTGATTATGGATCTTCTGAACAGGATTCTATTTCTTCTGACTCTTCTAATGAACAGGATTTGTCTATTCCTACTTATGAGGACTCTGATGCAGAAGATTCCATTCCTTCTGCTTCTCCCCCTGAGGATTTTTCTTTTGGGGAAACTTTACATACCTTAAGGGAACATTTCCACTGGGAAAGTCAGGATTTCTCAGAATCTAAAAAGAGACTTAGGGATTTTCTTCTTCTTCCTCAGCATAGGCCGTTGGCTGTACCTCCTGTTCTAGACATTGTTGATGTTTTTTCAGAATCTAGTATGGCTCCTGATTCTCTGCCTCCGGCTCCTTGTAAGCCAGACAGATACTACAGGGTTCCTGACTCCCACAAATTTCTTTTCAAAAATCCTTTTGCTGATCGTGAAACCTTTACTCAGGGTCCTAAGGGCATTAAGGCCTCTACTGCTAAAAATCCTACCCCTTCTGATAGAGATTCCAGGGCGCTGGATAGATGGGGTAAGAAGGTTTACACTTCTGCAACCTTGGCAATTAAACTGTCAATTTCATATGCTTAAATATCAACAGCATATCATGAGACTACTTAAAGAGAAAATTATGTTAATCTCTGACTGTGGAAAATAAAGATTTGCAGGATTTATTACATTCAGCTGAACAAGTTGGAAAACATACTTTGCAATGTGGTTTTGATTCCTTGGAGGCCTCTTGCAGGGCTGCTGTAACTGGATCTGTGCTGAGAAGGCATGCTTGGCTCAAAGAACAAACTCTGCCTTACCATGTTAAAGCAAAATTGTTGGATGCTCCTTTACAAGACCGTCTCTTTGGCAATAAGGCTGAAGAAGTGTTAAAAAAGATGAAAGATAAAGCTAAATCTATGCAAATTGTGAAATATTTCTTACAAGTGCAACCTCCAAGATTAAGTAGGCACTGGCCTACTAAGAACTGGTCCTTTCCAGTCCCTTCAGGAGCCGCTCAAGTCAAATCCAGACATTCCAAAGGCTCCAGGTTTCAGTCACAAGGAACTTTTAGAACAAAACAATGGGGTGCCTCTGCCTCCAAATCTGGAAACAACAAGGCACCTCCCTATGGTAAACAGTCTCAATGAATTCCCTCTACAAACACCAAGCACTTACCTTTTAGCCACCCGTTTGGGGTGAAAACTGGCAGTTCATGCATGAAACTGGCAACTTATTACCCAGGACAAATGGGTTTTAAATATAGTATCCCAGGGATACAGATTTCATTTCCACACGTTGCCAATCTCAAACGGATGGCCAGATCTGCCCCCAAATCAGTGGGCAGTGGCCCAGAAACAAGTTCTGTCCCTCATGAACATGGCGGCTATCCAACAAGTACCAGAAGAGGAAAAGGGACAAGGTTTCTATTAAAGACTTTTCCTTGTACCCAGAAAAGACAAATCATGGCGTCCAATTCTGGACTTATACACTCTAAACACATTTCTGGACATTCTGAAATTCAAGATGCTGACTCTTCAACAGCTGCTACCTATGCTAGGCAAAGATGCCTGGTTGGTAACTCTAGACTTAAAAGAGGCTTACCTGCATAGCCCAATCAGGAAATCTTGCAGAAAGATACCTCCGCTTCAAAGCAGGCTATTTGCATTCCAGTTTTCTGCACTGCCCTTTGGCTTATCTACTGCGCCCCGGGTCTTCACAAAGTGCCTGGCTCCAGTAATTGCATTTTGCAGGCAAAGGAATATTCAAATATATCCATACCTGGACGATTGTCTAATTCAGGCAGAAAACAAGGACATTCTTCTAAAGCATCTGGCATTTGTAAAAAGGGTTCTAACTTGTCTAGGGTACACTATAAACAAATAAAATCACAAGTGGTACCCTCTCAAAAAATTACATTCCTGGGTGCAAGCTTGAATACAACTGCCCAGATGACTTACCTTATGCCAGAAAAGCAAATTCAATTGGTGACTTACTTCAAACAGGTGGCCACAAAAACCCTGCTATCTGCAAGACAAATTCTGCAAGCCTTGGGGTTCATGGCCTCCTGCATTCTTCTAATTCCATATGCAAGAGTGCATATGAGGAAACTTCAGTGGTACTTAAAAAGTTTATGGAGCCAACATTGTCACAGCCTGGAAACAATGATTCCTATTATACCTTGCTTGCAACTAGAGTTCCTATGGTGGGCAGAGGCCTGCCACCAAAACAAGGGACTGCAATTCACTCCACCCCCTGCCACCCAAACCCTAACTACAGACACATCAGTCTATGCTTGGGGTGCACATCTGGCAGGAAAGTGCATTCAGGGCAAATGGAGCCCAAATCAAATGCACCTACATATCAACCAGAAAGAGATGCTAGCCGTACAGAATGCACTGACAGCCTTCAAGGACTATCTTCATCCAGGACAACTAATGATAAAGACAGACAGCACCACAGTTATGTGGTACATAAACAAGCAGGAGGGTACTCATTCCTACCCCCTTTGCAGACTAGCCATGGCATTGTGGAACATGGCCTTGACCTACCAAATACAACTACAAGCACAATTCCTGCCAGGAAAACTAAGTACTGTGGCAGACGAACTAAGCAGAAATCTCATGGACCCACACAAATGGAAACTGGAACCACAAGTTTTCAACATGTTGGCACGCAAATGGGGGAGTCCAGACGTAGATCTTTTTGCCTCAACCCAGACCTATCAGTTGGACAAATTTTGCACAAGAATTCATCACAAAAAATATTGGAATGTGGATGCTCTGTCATTCAGCTGGAAAAACCTATCAGTTTATGCTTTCCCCCCTCTGCGTCTGCTCTCCAAAGTTCTACTAAAAGTCAGATAGGGCAAACCAAAAATGATTCTGATTACTCCAGACTGGCCTCGCAAACACTGGCACCCACTCCTGCGCAATGTGTCTCACCTTCCTCCTTGGCACCTGCCTCAGACATCTTACCTACTGTCTCAGCAGAATTACCAAATTCTGCACACTCAGCTCCAAACTTTGAATCTTGCAGCACGGCTAATCAACTAATTTCACCCTTGGCATCCCTCAGCAAATATGTGATGGATGTCATTTTGGTGGCTAGAAGGCCTAGTACTAAAAAATCTTATGCTGACAAATGGAAAAGATTCTGTGCCTGGAACCAATCACAAGGAATAAGCACAGCAATGCCCAATATTCCTCAGATTCTGCAATATTTAACTGAGATGCTTCAGAAGGGCCTGTCTTTTTCTTCCATAAAAATCCATGCCTCTGCCATTTCAGCTCATTACAACACAGAACCTCCCCTCTTCTCTCATCCTCTGCTAAAGCAGTATCTCAGAGAGGTCAACAATTTAAGACCTCCCAGGAGTGCGCCAACTTCTGCATGAGACCTCAATTTTGTTTTGGAAAAACTCACCGTCTCTCCTTTTGAGCCAGCTGCTACTGCGGACCTAAAATTTCTCTGCTGGAAAACAGCTTTCCTTTTAGCAGTCACTTCAGCTAGAAGGATTTCAGAATTACAGGCTCTTATGGCAGTGGAGCCTTTCATTATTTTTCATCCGGACAGGGTGGCTCTCAGGAGCAATCCATCTTTCATGCCTATGGTGATATCCAGTGTGGCTCTTAATCAGACCATTCATCTGCCAACTTTCTTTCCCAATCCACAGAACAAGGGTGAGCGGATTCTGCATTCATTGGATGTACACAGACAACTTAGATTGTACTTAAACAGGACAAAATCTATAAGAAAATCTGAACAACTATTGGTGGCATTTGCTGCAGGGGCAGAGGGAATGGCTATTTCAAAGCAGAGTATTTCCAAATGGATAAGCCATTGTATTTGTTTCTGCTATATGCACCATGGTAAACCTATCCCCAAGGGGATCATATCTCATTCCACCAGGGCTGCATCTACTTCTGCAGCCTTTCTCAGAGGGGTTCCTACCAGAGACATTCTAGAAGCTGCTACCTGGAGCTCAGTTCATATGTTCACCAAACATTACCATTTACCTCTCCTCTCTAAATCCAGAGCTGGCTTTGCCACTGCTGTCCTGCAGGACCTTATAGCTGCTCGTAATGCTGTATAAATCCATCCTCCCAACCATAGCTTTGGGATTCTACCCAAATGTAATGACTGCAACAGTGAAACACGAAGAACATAGTACAGTTGTGTACACTTACCATAAGTGTAGATGTTCGAGTGTATTCACTGTTGCAGTCCTGGTTACCCACCCTCCAGCCCCTTGTTTTTCTCTTACTATACCTCTCCTTTCGTTTACTATGCTTAAAAGCCTTTTTGGTGTATTTGCTTTTGTTTGGAGGTATATGTTTTGTGTTTTAAATCATATATATATATATATATATATATATATATATATATATATAAATATATATATATATATATATATATATATATTTTTTTTTTTATATTATTATTATTAATTTATTTATTTATTTTTGCTCCCCATTTGGGGGGGCACCTGACATCTGGGGCAAGAAAAACTGATGTAATGCTGTCGCCTGCATGTTTTATACCCCTGATGACCTGACATCATGGAAGAAGGGACAGCAACCAACGCAGGACCCAAGACTTTGTTAATCAGGCCGACTGAGGGCAACCTGCAAACAGATAACCCAAATGTAAATGACTGCAACAGTGAATACACTCAGACATCTACAGTTATGGTAAGTGTACACAACTGTACTTTCCCAGTGCCTCTGTCAAGTAAAGCCACTGGAGTGATCCAGAGTGATTCCTGGGGTGAATTTTCTATTTCCCATCCACTCATCAAGATTTCTGTTGAAGAGGGCCAGTGAGGTGCTCTGCTTGACATTTATGGGAAGGCTGTTCCATAGCATGGGCAGCCTCTGGGTTGTGAACATGTCCCTCCAGCACATTCTGTTGATTGTGGTAATGAGGTTGAGGTCTCTGGAGCATGTGGTGCGTAGTGGGATTGAGATTTCTTCAGATGTAGCATTTCTAACAGAGCTTGGTCAGACATGACTTTATAAGTCAAGCAGAGATCACCTCTAAGTAGGTGATATGACAGAGAATAGTTGGAGTTTTTTTTAGTCTGTCCATATAGGACAAATGCTTAAGCCTAGGATCCTCTTTGTAAGGTACTTTTGCATTCTCTCCAGTTGTGCAGGTGTTTAGTGAGGTACATGCCTAATGGGGCATTGTACTCAGTGACTGGCTTAATTAGGGAAGAGTACAGGGAGACAATGATCTCTTTTTTCCTGGATACAAAACCCTTAGTAATGAGATGTGCCACATAGAAGGACGTTCAGACCACAGTGGCAATGTGGTGGTCAAAAGAGAGGTTGCTGTCACCCTGTGTTCCCAGATCTCTTATAATCCCTTCTGTGTTCAGTGGACTGCCATTGCTGTGGTAATTCATGGGAACTGGGTTTTAAAAAAAGGGATGACAACACATTTTTTGGCATTGAGCTTAATGCCATGATTCTGACACCAGTTGTTGGTCTCAGTGAGGCCTTTCTGTAGGATGTCACCATCACTTGGGGAGTTAATAATAGTTCCCAACTTGCAATCGTCTGTGAACTTTGTCAGCCAGAGTCCCTTCATGTTGGGCTGGACTTCAGAGAAGTAGATACCAAACAGGAGAGGACCCAGGACCAAACCTTGTGGGACTCCATTTGTGACTGGTTGTCAGTCTGACTTGCAGTCAGCTACTTTCGCACTGTGGGTTCTACCTGTGAGCCAGTTTGCAACCCACCTAGTGATATAGGGGTTGATGCCTAGCTTAGTGAGTTTTTCTATGATTGGAATGGTATCAAAGTCCTTGGCCAGATCAAGGTAGGTTGTATGAACCATCTTGCCTTCATCCACAGCTCTGGTGACTGACTCAAAGAAGTTGACCAAGTTGAGCAGGCATGCTCTACCCTTCACAAAACCAAACTGTGCGGGATCCAGAGTTTGGAGATTCCATGTATCCTTCTTTATTAGGTCCATGGTGATGCATTCCATAGCTTTGCATATCAGACTCATCAGGCTAATGAGGCGATAGTTCCCAGGGTCTGTAGTCCTCTCCTCCTTTGTGGAGAGGGTTGACTGTAGCAGTGCACCATTCGGTAGGGACAAAGCCTGAGGTGAGACTGTGATTGAACAGGGCACACAGGTGAGGTGCCAGATGTTCTTCGTGTTTCACTGTTGCAGTCATCACATTTGGGTTAGCTGCCTGCAGTAGCCCTCAGTCGGGCTGATTAACAAAGTCTTGGGTCGTGTGTCGGTTGCTGTCTCCTCTTCCCTCTTCAAACTTTTCTATTATCCAACTGGCTTTCCTCCTCTTCTGCCACTTGTTTTCCTATTATTCCTTGCTTATAGACTGGCTTCTAGCTCTCTTTGCTTGCTAACTATCTTACTTGCTGTCCTTCCTTCAACCTACCTCTTCTTATTACTCATATTCTTAGCTCTCTTTCTCTCACTTCCTATCTTATTATTATCTCTCAAAGTATTTTATAACTTAATATGATGTCTTTGAGTTTAACTGTGTGTAGTAGTATTTATTTATTTTTTAGTTATCTTTATCAGACTTAGTATAGTATAATTTATATAAGTATTTTTTTGTGACTGTCACTATGTGAGTCAGTATTAAGCTCACTAGTAATAATGAGTAACTGTAGAGTTGTTAGTTTCTGTCTTTTAAAACTTTCTTTAAACTCTAGTATGTTTGCCTTAATTGTATTCTCTGTGGAGCTTTTCTCCCCGGGCCTCTACTGAAAATGGAAATATCTCCAGTTAGACTAGCCCGGTCAACAAATGTAAAATAAATGTAAAATAAAAAAATAAAATAAATAAATGATGTCAGGTCGTCAGGGGTGTAAAACATGCAGCCGATGCCATTACGTCAGTCTTTCTTGCCGTGCAGTGCCAAAGCAGAAGCGGTTCGCAAGTGCCGATTGGCCAACTCCTGAAATTTTCGTTGTCGAGTTTCAGAACCGAAGTCTTCAACTAAAAGCTAAGTACCCCATTGGGGAAACTTTTTCTTGCTCTAAACCAATGTCAGTAAAAGTAAATAATTGCATTTCTTCTAGAAAGCAAATATCTCATAAAGATTTTCATTCGTACTGTATTCCTTGCCTAGGCCCTGACCATGAAGTACCTCGCTGTCGGTTTTGTGCCTTATTTAAACCGCGAACTATCCGTCGGCGGTATATTTTTGCTTCTAAATATTTTGTTGCTCGGTTCAATTATCCTGATATGTCTTCGAAAGATAAAGACAGAGACAGGCCGCTGCGGTCCAAAGCTGCTGACGATGCTTCTCCTAAGCCAGTCGCCAATTCGCCACTACTCAGTGAGGTGCTTTCGCAGCCCCTGATACCTGCTACTTTATATTCGCAGGCCTCTACTGAGACCCATTCGGAGTCCGGTATGCCGCAAGATACTTCAGCTGTGGAACCTGCGGATGTCTCTACCTTGGATGGGTCCGGAGCCGCTGTGCAGGCACCGGCTTCTGAGGGTGTATTCAGGCCTACTGACTTGCTTATTAAACCAACGCCATCTTCTTCTTCAAGGCCTAAAACTCGAACCATGCCTGGAAAACTGGCACCCAGACCACATGGTCAGGCCTCTATGCCTAAAAAAAAAATAAGAATGGCTGAAGACCTTATTACTTTAATCAAGGGAAGCCAACCTTTCCCCTCTAAGAGACCTAGGACTGAGTTTGCTTATGATACTTCTGACCAGGATTCTGAAATTTCTGTTTCCTCTGATGACCATGATTTGCCGTTCTCTACCTATGAGGATTCTGATGCTGAGGACTCAATTCCCCCTGCTCCCCCCCCAGAGGATTTCTCTTTTGGTGAAACCTTGCATACTCTCAGGGAGCATTTTCATTGGGAAAGTCAGGATTTCTCTGATTCTAAAAAGAGGCTTAGGGGATTCTTACTCCTGCCCCAGCACAGGCTATTAGCCATACCTCCTGTACTACACATTGTGGATGATGCTTTTTCGGAATCCAGCTTGGCCCCTGACTCTTTACCTCCTGCTCCCAGAAAACCTGATAGATATTACAGGGATATCCTTCAAGAATGCAACTGCAGTCCTGACATATGGGTTGTCCTGCCTCAGGCAGCCCTTCGGTCGGCCGGATTCCAAAGTCTGGGTCCGGCGTCGGCTGATGTCGCCTCTTCCCCGACGTCAGAGCGGCTGGGGTATAAAAGCATCAGCCGACGCCATCTTCTTCAGTCTTTCTTGCCACGCGGTGCCCGAAGCAGAAGCAGTTCGCAAATGCCGGTCGGCCAGCTCCTGTGTTTTCAGATACCGAAGTCATCAAAAAGCTAAGTACCCCATTGGGAACCTTTTGTTGCCTCAGCCGATGTCAGACAAAACTGAAAAAGTTAATAATTGTTTGTCTTGTGGTAAACAAATACCTCATAAGGACTTCCATTCTTACTGCCTTCCCTGCCTCGGCCCAGACCACGACGTCTCGGCCTGTGCTGCCTGTGCTTGCTTCAATAAGCGCACACTTAGGCGCCGGGCAGAATTTGCTGAAGACTTTTTTGGGGAAAATTACTCCTATATCATGCCGTCGGAACTTCCGACAGCACACGTTTCCAAAAAACGGAAGGACCGGGACTGACCTTCGTGGCCCGCGACTTCCACCGACACCACTCCTAAGCCTACCTCGAGTGCATCGGTCTCTTCGGAGGCGGTAATTCAACCGCTCCAGGCCGACGACACCACTTTACCGCACACTTCGGTCCCGGAGGCTTCCCCGGTGCCGGTTGTTGTTTTTCCTCCTGAAACCGAAGCCCAAGATTTGCCTGACACCATACCGTTGGACAAAGTTACTCCAGCACGTGGGGCAGCTAGGCCTCCTGTGTCTATGTCCATCAAGGCCTACACACGTGCTAAGGCTGCCAGCCAGGCTAAGTCTCACCCTCCTAAATCTTTTTCACAGACTCCCACTTCGGATAGACAGATCATGACTTTAGCTGCAGATCTAATTTCTTTAATCAGGGGCTCTCAGGCTCATCCAGACAGAGGTTCTCAGCCGCCTTCAGACAAAAGGCCTAGGTTTGAGCAGACAGATACCCTTTCTTCAGATGAAGCCTCTGGTGAGTCAGGCATTTCAGATTCCCAGGAAGAACCTTTCCCGGCCTACGAGGATTCTGATGCAGACGAATCCATTCCCTCTGGCTCTCCTCCTGAGGATATTTCTTTCGGGGAAATTCTACACTCCATGAGAGAGCATTTTCAGTGGCAGGGCCAGGATTTCTCGGACTCCAGGAAAAGGCTACGGACCTTCCTTAAGTTACCCCAGCACAGGCCTTTAGCTATTCCTCAAGTGTTAGATGTATTGGATGATGTGTACTCAGACTCCAGTACTTCTCCTGATTTTCTCCCTCCTGCTCCTGTCAAGCCTGACAGATATTACAGGGTTCCTGAAACTCATAAGCATCTCTTTAAGGCCCACTCTGTTGATCTAGAAACTATTTCTCAGGGGCCCAAAGGAGTAGCCACTTCCACGACCAAGAATCCTTTGCCCGCAGACAGGGAAGCTAGGTCCCTGGAGAGGTGGGGTAAGAAAGTTTATACCTCTACCACCCTTGCCATGAGGGCTCTTAACTGTCTTTTTCATATGTTTCAGTATCAGGATTTTCTGATGGATGATTTGCAGAAAAAGTTAGCCTCTCCTGAGCCTTTAGATAGAAAGGCTTTGCAGGATTTGGTTCATAATACACAGCAGGTTAGCAATCATTTTCTTCAGTGTGGTTATGATGCATTGGAAGCTTCATGTAGGGCAGCTATGGCAGGGGCCGTCATATGTAGACATGCTTGGTTGAAAGAACAGTCATTGCCAGATCATGTTAAAGTTAAGCTTCTAGATGCACCTTTGGAAAAAGACAAGCTATTTGGTGCTAATGCACATGGTGTGTTGAAATCAATTGAGGAAAAGGCTAAATCAGTACAAACAGTCAAAGATTTCCTCCAGGTTCGGCCACTAAGGTTGAGCAGGAATTGGCCTTCGAAGAATTGGTCCTTTCCAGACACTGACAAGTTTCAAAGGGGAAAAAGCAGGCGTGCTCGAGGTAGAGGGCAATACCGAGGCTCCTACAGGGGCCGCCAATGGCAACCAACTAATCAGAGAAGTGGCGCAGGGACTCCCACTGCTCCACAGGGACAATCACAATGACTTGTCTTTGACACTGCCGAACAAGGCTCAAAGAGAAGCTCCTTTAGGTGGAAAGTTATCCTTATTTTCAAAAAATTGGCATGTTTTTACAAAGGACGGATGGATTTTGAACATAATAGACAAAGGTTACAGGTTCCACTTCCATACCTTACCAACAAGACAAGGCATGCCAAACCTGCCACACAATCAAAGGGCAGAGACACTCATACAAGTTTCAAAACTGCTACAAATCAAAGCAATAGAAAAGGTTCCTCCTCAGGAACAAGGCCAGGGATTCTACTCAAGACTGTTCCTTGTTCCAAGAAAAGAAAAGCAATGGAGACCTATACTGGACTTGTCCGCTTTAAACACTTTTCTCATTGTGCCAAAATTCAAAATGCTGACATTACAGCAACTTCTTCCCATGCTGGGCAAGGGGTCTTGGCTGGTTACTCTGGACCTCAAGGAGGCATACCTGCATGTCCCAATCAGACACAGCTGCAGAAGATACCTCAGATTTCTTGCAGGGTCAGAGCATTATCAATTCTCAGCATTGCCTTTTGGCTTATCTACTGCCCAGAGTATTCACGAAATGCCTGGCATCAGTAATTGCACATTGCAGACTTCAGGGGATACAAATATACCCTTATCTGAACGACTGCCTTATACAAGCGGACAGCCAGCAAGCCTTGATAAGAAACTTGGACTATGTCATTCACTTACTACAGGCTTTGGGATACACAGTCAACATTCAAAAATCAAGACTACTGCCATCCCAACAAATAATTTTTCTAGGAGCCAAACTGGACCCAAATTCACAAATGGCTTTCCTCACAGAAGAAAAACAAGAACAATTACCAGATTACTTCAAAAGCCTAGCAAAGCACACCCAGATGACTGCAAGGAAAATCCTGCAGGCCCTGGGTTTCATGGCATCTTGCATTCTCCTAATTCCACTGGCAAGACTACACATGAGAAAACTACAGTGGTACCTAAAAGGTCTATGATCTCAATACAGCCACAACTTAGAAGCAATTATTCCACTCATTCCATGTCTACAAAAGGAATTTTTGTGGTGGGCACAAGCAAGCCAGCTAAACAAAGGCATGCCCTTCAACAAACCTCAAGCAAGCCAAACCATTACAACAGATGCCTCAGATCATGGATGGCGGGCGCACATGGAAGGCAGATGCATTCAAGGGCAATGGGCTCCCCGGGAATTGCATCTGCACATCAATCAAAAAGAGATGCTGGCAGTGATTCATGCAATCGAGGCCTTCGGAAAATTTCTTCAGCAAGGCCATCTGCTAATAAAGACAGACAACACCACTGTTATGTGGTACATAAACAAGCAGGGAGGCACCCATTCTTACCCCCTTTGCAGACTAACAATGACTCTTTGGGAAAAGTACTAGAACTGACTATGATGCGTATTTTATTAGTACATTATGAAAGTGAATTAAAAGATTTAACGTCGAAAATTAAGATCTTGGACAGTGACATTAAAAATCACAATGGTTTTTCTCAGTTGGCATCCCTTTATAATGGTATCGAAGCCAAGACGAACAGGCTTCGAGCAACCATTATTGCAAGGAAACAAAATAAGTTGCGAAGAGACATAGCAGCTTATGAAGCAAATGAGGCGTACATTTGTTCCTACAATGACAGTAAAGATGGGAATAATAATTCCAATAAAGACACCATGACAGTTACCAATTTGGTTGACAATGACTCAGGAACAGTTAGTAATAATGTCGCTCAAGCAGATTTTTCAATCAATAATAATCAACCGAGAGGTGGACAAAATCAGACACCATGCATTGACAGACAAGTTATAGACAATAATGATGAACCAGTGAACAATGATGTGTTTGCCTCTACTAGTTTTGCCGAGGTTGTGAATTCTACCAATAACAACAGGGTTGTTCCTTTTCACCAACAAAGGTCACAACCAAGGAGGACTACCAAGTGGTTCAATTCCACTCTGTACAAGGCAAAACCCAAAGGGAAAAACAAAAAGAAGTGGTGAATTCACCACTATGTGTGATGATTACTGTATTAGTGTCGTTAACTTGAGTGATTTCAGGTTGACTGATGTTTGTGTAAATGTTTTAAAGAAGGGCTTCAATTTCATTCCTGCTAATAAGATGAAGATTGGTAATTTGTTGATTGATTTCAGACTGTATATGCGTAAATTGAATCTAAAATACATTTTACATGATGTGGCAGTTAGTAGTTTTGAGCAGGATAGAGTGTTAAGGCGACCGAGTACATTTAACCCTGCTCTAGTAAACACATTGCAAGTATTTCAAAAATCTTGTGAAAAGGAATTTAGAAATATGAATTTACACGATACAGTAGATAATTTAAGCCATTTAGAACGTGAAGCTTTGATTCATTTATCTCGGACTACCGACATAAGAGTTATGAGGGCTGATAAGGGTGGTAAGCTAGTAATTATGAACAAGATAGATTATGTTGAACATATTATGTCTTTGTTAAATGACACCAACAATTATCAAGGTGTCAATATGGAGTCTGTTCTGAAGAGCTATAGGAGAATAGACACTCATTTGTTTGACATGTTATGTCAAGAAGAACTTGACAATTTGGATTACGAATTTTTGAAGGTAGAACATCCAAAATTGGGCAATTTTTTTGGCATTCCAAAATTACATAGTGACAATGAACAACTAAATTTTAGGCCCATAGTATCAGCCAAACATTCTAAAACAGAAAGAATCTCCGTCTGGTTAGATAATATTTTAAACCAAGTAGCACAAAAAGCTGAGTATTACATCAGAGACTCTTGGCATTTATTAGAAAGCCTAGGAAGATCTAATTTGAATTTAAAAGAAATTAACTTTGCAACCCTTGATGTCAAAAGTTTATACACTTGCATTGATCAAGAGTTAGGACTGGAACACCTAAGAAATTATTTGACACACAACACGGAACTAAGAAGCTCAAAGATTAATACCATTTGTGCATTGATGGAAATAATTTTAGATAATAATTTTTTTGAGTTTGATAAAACTATTTATAAACAAATTTCCGGTGTAGCGATGGGGGCGAGGGTAGCTCCAGCCTTTGCCAATATTGTTATGGCAGACTGGGAGCAGGAACACCTTAAAAAGCACCCATA
Organism: Protopterus annectens; assembly: GCF_019279795.1. Lineage (NCBI taxonomy): Eukaryota > Metazoa > Chordata > Ceratodontiformes > Protopteridae > Protopterus > Protopterus annectens. The sequence continues at coordinate 773,405,587 of NC_056748.1, forward strand.
TTTCAGCAAAGCTAAGTTTTATGGTAGGTACATAGACGATTTGGTTTTTGCATGGGATGGAGAACAAACTGAATTCGATATTATGGTTGAAGAATTAAATAATACTACACGTTTTTTAACCTTTAAACATAGTGGTTATGGGAAGTCGATTAACTATTTAGATGTATGTCTTTACATCGACTCCACTAAAAACATTCTTCATAGTAAAGTCTTTAGAAAGCCATGTTTCACCAATCAGTACCTACATAGAGACAGCTTACATCCCAATCATATGAAAAGAAATGTCATTAAAGGGCAGATGATCAGGCTCAGTCGATTAACGTCTGAGGACAATATTTATAAGGATGAAATTTTACAGCTAAGAAAGCTATTTCTAGATAGAGGCTATAAGAAACATCTGATAAAGAGGTTAGAAAACGAAGTCAATAGGCTCCGTCAAGGAGTAGCTGAACCAATTTTGACAATTGGTAGAAATGACAAAATTGAAGAAATATCAATAGGTGTTACTAGAAACAATAACACGGTTGAAGATTTTCATACTGCATTTCCTCTTCCGATTTCTAATGAAATGCTGAGCATAAGAAGTATTATAGAAAGGAATTGGGGTATCATTTTGGGTAACAAAGAGTTAATGTCGTGTATAGGTTTGAAACCTAGTTTCACATACAAAAATGTAATTAACATAAGAAGTATTTTGGAAATGGAAAATGGAACAAATATAGCACCTACTAGAGAATTCAGTAGAAAGAAGGGAACTTTTGCGTGCCAGAATTGTAGACAGTGTCGATTTATTAGTAACACTTCTTTTGTGACACTGAAACATATAAACAGAACATTTTGGGCACCTAAGTACTACAATTGTCATAGTGAATACGTTGTTTATTTAGCCACATGTTCGACCTGCGACAATTATTACGTAGGGAAAACGAAGAGAATGCTAAAACGTAGGATCTATGAACACACCTTAGCCATAAAGAATAAAGATAAAAATAATTCTTTGGCAAGACACTCATTGGAATGTATGGATTTTAAAAAATTTGAGTTTTTTGTTTTAGATCACGTAGAGAAAAGTCTGCTAAGGGGAGATTTGAATAACAAGTTAGAGCAGAAAGAGTCATTATGGCAGTTGTGTTTGGGAGCAGATGAACCCCCTGGTCTCAACGAATCGATAAATATGAAATGTTTCCTACTATATAGATAATTAGGTATATTATTTTGTTCCATTTCTCACATTATATGTGTTTGTTTGTTTGTTTGTATGTGGACTAATATTTATTAAGGGTGTGCATTTATATACCAGTATATCACGTGCACGCACGTCGTTTTCCCCTAACATATAATCTTATGCTCAATGTGTTTACATACTGCCTAGTTTAGTTCCCCATTGATTATATACATCTTTATAATATATATTCTCATTGGAGATATTTTTTAGTTGGTAGCCCCTGTTGTCTTCTTTGTGCATTTCACACCCCAGGATTTTATTTTTGGTTTTACAGTAGGTACGTCAAGGCGCATTTTGGAGTGAGTGTCCCTTTTTAGGTCCACATTAGCATTAAAGTGTGCATACACATCATTCTGGTGTGTTTATAGGGTCGCTATGATTGTCTTTGTATTCGAGTGTGAGTGTCTGAATGCATGTGTGTATGAGCGGGTGGGGGTGAGACACTGTTACAGATGGTCATGTCGGGTTGTACATCTCATTGTTGATACATTCATAAAAATACATCATGTTTAAAATGTCCTAGTAGGAATTCACTATATCAATTATGGTTACGTCTTTTATTGACTAGATAGCGTTTCGCAATTTTAATCTCATTCATTGTGTTGAATAACTATATCTTTTTCATTTTTTATGATGACACTTTTTAGAATGTAATATAAGTGTCATATTTGATAAGTATGTTCAAATGTTAAATGTTTTTTAAAAAAATACATTTTATTATTGTGATAGATGATAAATATAATAACATCATTTCCTGTTTAACGGGTTTAAAACCAGGATGTTGGGAGGCATCCTGGTTTTCTGAGGAAGTTCACGATAAGAATAAAGTGAAAGAAAGCGCTAACATCCATCTGTTTTTGTGGCTACTTTCAGTTTTCTCACAGTCGCTAACTTTCTTTGGGAAAAGTCCCTGAAACTGAACATACAGTTGCAATCCCAGTTTGTTCCAGGCAAGGACATTATTCTGGCGGACAGTCTAAGCAGAAACATTATGGACCCCCACGAATGGATTTTGCATCCAGACATTTTTTCACAAATAACTCATGCATGGGGAAGGCCGGACATAGACCTCTTTGCCTCACACCACAACCATCATCTGAAAAAGTTCTGCTCAAGGACACACCATCCTCAAGCCTGGAGAATAGATGCTCTCTCCTTCAGCTGGAATTCTCTAACAATCTATGCATTCCCGCCTCTACCATTAATGACCAAGGTGTTACTGAAGATCAAAGCAGAACAACCGAAAGGCATTTTGATAGATCCAGACTGGCCAAGACAGCACTGGTACCCATTACTAAGGAGCATAACTCGCACCAAACCGTGGCCCCTGCCTCTATGGCCTCTGCTTATAACTCAGCACAATTACAGGACTGTTCATCCAAACCTGCAAACATTGCAACTGACAGCTTGGAGGGTTACATGACTTCTCCCCTTATTTCTCTCTCCAAAAAAGTTCAAGAGATCCTACTGGAAGCACGCAGGCCTTCCACCAGAAAAACTTATTTAGCCAAATGGAAGAGGTTCAACATCTGGAATGCCAACAAGGGTCAGGATGCATCAGTAATGAACATCCCACAGATTCTAGAATACTTGGCAGAAATGTTTCACAATGGCCTTTCATATTCTTTCATAAAAATACACGCTTCAGCAATTTCAGCAAAATACAACTGTGATCCACCTGTGTTTTCACATCCTTTGCTAAGACAGTTTCTAAGGGGGATAAAGAATGTCAAACCTCCAAGAAAACCACCAGTGCCTGCATGGGACCTCAATTTCGTCTTGGAAAAATTAACTCTTCCTCCTTTTGAGCCAGCAGCATCTTCAGAATTGCAATTTCTCTCCTGGAAAACAGTTTTCCTGTTGGCAATTACTTCAGCAAGAAGAGTCTCAGAGATACAGGCCCTCATGGCAGCACCTCCATTTCTCATTTTTCATCAGGACAGAGTCTCTTTAAGAACCAATCCTTCTTTCATGCCAAAAGTGATATCCAGGGTTTCTCTAAATCAAGCAATTCACCTGCCTACTTTCTTTCCCAATCCTCAAAATAAAGGAGAAAAGCTTTTGCACACTTTGGACATACACAGGCAATTACGCTATTACTTGGATAGAACAAAGGCCAACAGAAAGTCTGACCAACTATTTGTAGCTTACGCTCCTGGAGTACAAGGGAAGGCAATTTCCAAACAAACAATTTCAAAATGGATTGGAAACTGCATCAGATTCTGCTACTCTTTCCATGGCAAAGGTGTGCCAGCCAGTATCAGGCCACACTCCACCAGAGCTACAGCCACCTCCACAGCCTTCTTAAGAGGGGTGGCTACAAAGGACATTCTAGAAGCTGCTACATGGAGCTCCGTGCATACATTTTCCAAGCATTACAACCTGCCTTTATATTCCAGATCCTGAGCAGGCTTTGCTTCTGCAGTCCTGCAGGGCATTTTAGCTACACCATCATTATCTTAGATCCTACCACCCCCAGCTTGGCTATGGTATTCAACCCATATGTCAGGACTGCAGTTGCATTCTTTAAGGACATAGTACAGTTTTGTACCTACCATAAATGTAGATGTCCGATAGATATGCAACTGCAGTCAGGTTTTCCCTCCCTCCTACCCCTCTGTATTTATCTTTTTGGGTCCACTCCCCCTTTTTCAAATTAGCTGGGGATAGTATTTATGGTGTATCTGTTTATTACTGTTGTGCATGTCTGGAATTTTATCCATTCTCTAAATTTAGCCTTCCTTGGAGGGCACCTGGCATCTGGGGCAAGAAACACTGAAGAAGATGGCCTCGGCTGATGCTTTTATACCCCAGCCGCTCTGACGTTGGGGAAGAGGCGACATCAGCCGACGCCGGACCCAGACTTTGGAATCCGGCCGACCAAAGGGCTGCCTGAGGCAGGACAACCCATATGTCAGGACTGCAGTTGCATATCTATTGGACATCTACATTTATGGTAGGTACAAAACTGTACTTTCCTGACTCTCACAAGTTCCTTTTCAAAAATCCTACTGCGGATCCTGAGACCATTTCACAGGGACCCAAGGGCATTAAAGCTACTACTGCCAAAAATCCTACCCCCCCCCTGATAGAGACTCCAGGGTGCTGGATATATGGGTTAAGAAGGTATACACTTTTGCAACTTTGGCCATTAGGGCCTTAAACTGCCAGTTTCATATGTTAAAGTAACAGCAGCATATTATTGGATTGCTTAAACAGAAAATTATGTTGATTCCTGATTGTGCTGAAAATAAGGATTTACAGGATTTAATGCATTCTGTTGAACAAGTTGGAAAGCATACTTTGCAATGTGGTTTTGATTCACTAGAGGCATCTTGCAGGGCTGCTGTAACTGGGTCTGTACTGAGAAGGCATGCTTGGCTTAAGGAGAAATCCTTGCCAGATCATGTTAAAGCTAAGTTACTGGATGCTCCTTTAAATCAGGACCGCCTATTTGGCAACAAGGCAGAAGAAGTTCTTAAAAAGATGGAGGAAAAAGCTAAATCTATGCAAACTCTTAAAGATTTTTTTGCAAGTGCAACCTCTAAGATTTAGTAGGTATTGCCCTTCTAAGAATTGTTCCTTTCTTGCCTCTTCCAGACCTTCTCAGTTCAATCCCAGATCCAGCAGAGCACCCAGGCTTCAGTCCCAGGGTACTCACAGGACTAAGTAGTGTGTGTGTGTGTGTGTGTGTGGGGGGGGGGCTCCACATCCAAATTTAGGAGTAATAAAACTCCCCCTATGGTAAACTGTCTCAATGACTTCTTTTTAAAACTTCCAAGCACTTTTCAACTGACTGCCCCTTTGGGTGGAAAGATTTCTCTGCATGCAAAGAACTAGGAACTCATTACCCAGGACAATTGGGTTTTAAATGTAGTGTCCCAATGATACAGATTTCACTTCCACACGTCACCAACCCCAAGCTGTTGGCCAGATCTACCCCCAAATCAGTGGGCAGAGGCCCAAAAGCAAATACTCTCTCTCTTAAGCATAGGGGCTATGCAGTTAGTACCAGAAGAGGAAAAGGGATAAGGTTTCTACTCAAGATTTTTCCTGGTACCAAGAAAAGGCAATGCATGGTGTCCTATCCTGGACCTGTCTACTCTTAACACCTTTTTGGGTGATTCCAAAATTCAAGATTCTGACTCTTCACCAGTTGCTCCCTATGCTAGGCAAAGATGCCTGGTTGGCAACACTAGATTTAAAAGAAGCATACCTGTACATCCCAATCAGGGAGTCTTGCAGAAGATACCTATGCTGCAAAGCAGGCTACACGCACTATCAGTTCTCTGCACTGCCCTTTGGCTTATCTACTGCACCCAGGGTATTCACAAAGTGCCTGGCTCCAGTCATTGCATTTTGCAGGCAAAGAAATATTCAAATATACTCATACCTGGACGATTGTCTAATTCAGGCAGAAAGCCAGGACATACTTTTGAATCATCTGACCTTTGTACAAAGGGTGCTAACTTGTCTGGGGTACACCATAAACAAAAAGAAATCACACCTGGTACCCTGTCAACAAATTATATTCCTGGGAGCAAGCTTGAATACAACTTCCCAGATGGCTTTCCTCCCGCCAGAGAAACAAATTCATTTGACAACCTACTTCAAACAAGTGCCCACTAAAACCCTGCGGTCTACAAGGAAAATACTGCAAGCCTTGGGGTTCATGGCCTGCATTCTTCTAATTCCATATGCAAGACTGCATATGAGAAACTACAATGGTATCTATAAAGCCTATGGTGTCAACATTCGCAGGATCTAGAAGCAATGATTCCTGTCATACCTTGCCTACGCCTAGAGTTCCTTTGGTGTCACCAAAACAAGGGACTACCTTTCACACTACCCCTGCCGCCCAGACCCTAACAACAGACTCATCAGATTATGCATGGGGGGGGCTCTCCTGGCAGGGAAGTGCATTCAGGGCAAATGGAACCCAAGTCAAATGCACCTGCATAGCAATCAAAAGAAATATTAGCCGTACAGAATGCTCTGACAGCCTTCAAGGACCACATTCTTCCAGGACAATTAATGGTAAAGACGGACAACACCACTGTTATGTGGTACATAAACAAGCAGGGGGGTACACATTCTTACCCCCCCCTGCAGACTAGCCATGGCATTGTGGAACACAGCCTTGAGCTACCAAGTGCATCTAAGAGTCTAAGAGCTCAGATGTTCATCGTGTTACCCTGCTGCAGTCATCACACTTGGGTTATCCTGTCAATCGGCCGGATTTCCAAAGTCTTGGTCTGACGTCGGTTGCTGTCACTTCATCCCTGACGTCAGTGCGCCAGGGGTACATATATTGCAACCGACGCCATTTTCTTCAGTCTTTCTTGCACGGTGCCCGAAGCAGAAGCAGTTCGCAACGACTCCTGAGATTTTCGAATTCGAGTTTGACTGAAGTCTTCTATAAAGCTAAGTACCCCGTTGGGGAAACTTTTCTTGCCTCAGACCGATGTCAGAAAAAGTTAACAATTGTATTTCTTTTGGGAAGTAAATACCTCATAAGGATTTTCATTCTTACTGTATACCCTGCCTAGGCCCTGATCACGACGTCACTTCTTGTCGTTTTTGTGCTAGATTTAATAAACGCACTATTAAAAGACGATTTGATTTTGCACGACACTTTTTTGGCAGAAAATTTAATTATAACATGCCGTCGGAGCTACCGACTACCAGCGTGCACAAAAAGCGCAGGGATAAGGAGCGTCAGCCCAGGCCTAAGCCTGATTCCGAGGCCTTGGTTGATCCGGTGTCCAGTTCTTCGGTTATCTGTGAGGCCCCGACGCAGCCTCCGACTACCGCAGTTGAGGAACCTGAGACCGCTACGGATATTTTGACGGAATGTATTAGGCTGACGCAGCCTTTTACTTCAGGCCCTACTGACGACTTACCTTCCAAGGATGCCGTTTCTTCTGAAACACCTTCGCTTTCTGAAGGCGTTTTCAGACCGACGACTCTTACAGTCAAAACGTTTTCTAAATCGAAGACGCCCTCCAAATCGAAAAAAGCTTCACTTCAGTCTCCTGTTCAAGGCCCTATGCCTAAGAAACAGGTGCTTAAGATGGCTGAAGATCTGATTACTCTTATCAGGGGTTCCCAGCCCCCTTCTGACAAAAGGCCTAGACAAGAGGAAGAATCTGCTTCCTCTGAACAACTGTCTATTTCTTCGGATTCCTCTGAAGACCAAGACTATTCCTTCTCTCCTTATGAAGATTCCGATGCTGAGGACTCTATTCCCTCAGCTTCCCCTCCAGAAGATTACTCTTTTTGGGGAAACTTTACACACCTTGAGGGAGCATTTTCGCTGGGAAGGCCAGGATTACTCTGATTCCAAGAAAAGGCTCAGAGAGTTTCTTTTACTCCCCAACACAGACCTCTAGCCATCCCTCCTGTTCTGGACATTGTGGATGATGTTTATTTAGAATCCGGTTTCAACCCTGACTCTCTGCCTCCTGCCCCAGCCAAGCCTGACAGATATTACAGAGTACCGGATTCCCATAAATTCCTTTACAAAAGCCCAGTAGCTGACCCAGAGACTATCTCCCAGGGCCCCAAGGGGGCTAAGGCTTCCATGGCTAAAAATCCAGTTCCTTCTGAGAGGGATTCAAGAACACTAGAGAGATGGGGGGGGGAAGGTTTACACCTCAGCCACTTTAGCTATGAGTGCTCTAAACTGTCAATTTCATATGCTTAAGTATCAGCAATTTCTGATCTCTCAGTTAAAACAAAAGATAACAACCCTTCCACAACAATCTGAATTGAAAGAAGTACAGGATTTGTTGCACGCCACCGAGCAGGTGGGCAGACATACCTTACAATGTGGGTTTGATTCTTTAGAGGCCTCCTGCAGAGCAGCTGTCACTGGATCAGTTATACGTAGGCATGCCTGGTTAAAGGAGCAGAGTCTGCCTGAACATGTTAAAGCAAAACTACTAGATGCTCCCTTGCAGCAGGATGTTCTTTTTGGTGTTAAAGCAGAAGACATTTTAAAGAAAATGGAGGATAAGGCAAAATCAATGCAGACAGTCAAAGATTTTCTACAGGTACAACCCCCTCGCTTCAGCATAAGCTGGCCAACCAAAAATTGGTCCTTTCCAGCCACTGACAGGCCTCAGAGGGGTAAATACAGGCGCCCAAGGGGCAGAGGACAACCACAAGATCAGTATAAACCTTGCCAATGGACCACTCCAACCCAGAAGGGAGGAGAAGACAGGTCTCAAGCCACCAGAAGGCAAACTCAATGACTTGCACCTCAACTGGCCAAACAAAGCTCTTTTGTCTGGCACCCCGGGGAAAACTAGCATTATTTGTAGACAACTGGCACATGATCACAAAGGACAAATGGGTCCTGGACATAATTTTACGAGGATACAGATTCCACTTTCACACTTTGCCAATAAAAAGAGGAATGCCAAACCTGCCACAAAATCAAAGGGAAGAGGCTCAAAAACAAATTATAGCTATCATGGCCATGAGAGCCATTCAAAGGGTACCAACCCAAGAGCAAGGCCAAGGATTTTACTCAAGACTCTTCCTGGTACCCAGGAAGGAAAATGCTTGGAGACCAATTCTGGACCTTTCAATTTTAAACACTTACTTACAAGTTCCCAAATTCAAGATGCTAACTCTACAGCAGCTACTTCCCTTGTTGGGCAAGGAAGCATGGCTGGTAACCTTGGACCTCAAGGAGGCATACCTGCATGTTCCTATCAGACAAGGTTGCAGAAGATACCTCCGTTTCATTGCAGGTTCAACCCATTATCAATTCTCTGCACTGCCCTTTGGCTTATCTACTGCGCCCAGAGTATTCACAAAATGCCTGGCACCAGTAATTGCATACTGCAGACAAAGAGGAATTCAAATATATCCATACCTGGACGACTGCCTCATCCAAGCAGAAAGAAAAGACATTCTCATACAACATTTGGCTTTTGTGAATTATCTACTAAATTGCCTGGGGTACACAGTAAACAAACAGAAATCAAAACTAGTACCCTCACAAAAAATGACATTCCTGGGTGCCAGCTTGGACATAATGGCCCAGAAGGCTTATCTTACACCAGACAAGCAATTACAACTGACTCAATACTTCAAGACAATGGCAACAAAGACCCAATTAACTGCAAGAAAAATTCTGCAGGCTTTGGGTTTCATGGCATCTTGCATTCTGATAATACCATTTGCAAAAATGCATATGAGGAAATTACAATGGTACCTAAAAAGCATATGGTCTCAACACAGCCACAGTTTCGACACAGTGATATCTCTCATTCCCTGCCTTCAACAGGAATTTTTCTGGTGGGCACAGGCATGTCACCTCAACAAGGGTCAGCCTTTCACTTTGCCCCCACCCAGGCAAACTATCACAACAGATGCTTCAGACTACGCCTGGGGGGCTCACATGGCAGGGAAATGCATTCAAGACCTATGGACTGCAGAACAAAGAAAACTGCACATAAACCAAAAAGAGATGCTTGCTGTACAGAAAGCTCTGACAGCCTTCAAGGATCTACTACAGCCTGGACAACTGGCAATAAAGACGGACAACACCACAGTGATGTGGTACATAAACAAACAAGGGGGCACACATTCCCACCCTCTTTGCAGGCAAGCACTAATCTTATGGAACACAGCTCTGACCTACCAAGTTCAGTTACAAGCTCACTTCCTGCCAGGACAGAAAAACACATTGGCAGACGACCTAAGCAGAAACATCAAAGATCCCCACGAGTGGAAGCTAGACCCACAAATATTTGCAATGATAACTCAAAGATATGGCCTACCAAATATAGACCTGTTTGCCAGTTCTCACAACTACCAGCTGACAAAATTTTGTACAAGGACATTCCACCAACAAGCATGGAAAGTGGATGCTCTCTCCTTCAGTTGGAAGAACCTGACAGCATATGCCTTTCCTCCATTACCTCTTCTCCCAAAGGTTCTTTTGAAAGTCAAAAAGGAGAAACCTCGAATGATTCTCATAGCCCCAGACTGGCCACGCCAGCACTGGTACCCACTACTGAAGAATATGGCTCACAGCCCACCATGGATATTGCCTCAAATACCTCATTTGCTCACACAGCAAGACAAGCAGATTCTACACAGCCATATCAAAACCTTAAACGTCGCGGCATGGCAAATCAATTAAGTAGCCAACCAGCTCCTCTTTCTCAAACAGTACTGGATGTTATTCTAGAAGCCAGGAGGCCAAGCACCAGGAAGGCTTACTCGGACAAATGGAAAAGGTTTTCTGCTTGTAACCAAGCTAAAGGCCTAGATACAACTCAGCCTCATATGCCTCACATTCTGCAGTATTTAGCTGAGATGTTACATAAAGGACTTTCCTTCTCCTCAATTAAAATCCATGCTTCAGCTATTTCAGCTCACTACGACACAAATCCACCTTTATTTTCAAATCCACTCCTAAGGTAGTTCCTCAGAGGGGCAAAAAACATTAGACCACCTAGAAGAGCTCCTACGCCTACATGGGACCTCAACTTTGTTCTGGAAAAGCTAACATTACCTCCCTTTGAACCAGCTTTTTCTGCAGACCTTCAATTCCTATCTTGGAAGACTGCCTTGCTCCTGGCAATAACTTCTGCTAGGAGAGTTTCAGAATTACAGGCACTTATGACAGTGGAACCTTTCCTCATTTTTCATCAAGACAGAGTCTCTCTACGAACTAATCTTTCCTTCATGCCTAAGGTGGTTTCCAGCGTAGCTTTAAATCAAACCATCCATTTACCCACCTTCTTCCCCAATCCACAGAACAAAGGTGAGAGACTCCTACATTCCTTGGACATTCACAGGCAGCTTCAATATTACTTGGATAAGACTAAGGCTTTCAGAAAAACTGACCAGCTCTTTGTTTCCTATGCTACAGCTTCTCAAGGGAAGGCCATTTCCAAGCAAACCATTTCTAAATGGATAGGCCATTGCATACGATTCTGCTATACCCATCATGGGAAACCAGTTCCTCCTACCATTAGGTCCCACTCTACCAGGGCTACAGCTACCTCTACAGCCTTTCTCAGGGGGGTTCCTACCAAGAAAATTTTAGAAGCTGCTACTTGGAGTTCTGTACACACCTTCACCAAACACTATCACTTGCCTCTTTACTCTAAGTCCAGGGCAGGTTTCGCCACAGCAGTCCTGCAGGGGCTCATTGACTCCTCCAACCTTCTCTAATGCCTCCACCCTACCTTAGCTTTGGGACTCTACCCAAGTGTGATGACTGTAGCAGGATAACACGATGAACATAGTACAGTTTTGTACCTACCATAAATGTAGATGTTCGAGTGTTCACCCTGCTGCAGTCCAGGTTACCCTCCCTCCAACCCCTCTGATTTACTGGCTAAACCTGTGCTATGCCTTACTGATGTATTCGCTTATAGCTGAAGGGTTTTTGTGTCTGTTCACTGTTCCCACTTTTTGGTACTGATTTGGATCACCCTTTTGGGGGCACCTGACATCTGGGGCAAGAAAAACTGAAGAAAATGGCGTCGGTTGCATCATATGTACCCCTGGCGCACTGACGTCAGGGATGAAGCGACAGCAACCGACGTCGGACCAGGACTTTGGAAATCCGGCCGACTGCGGGACCGCCTGACGACAGGATAATCCAAGTGTGATGACTGCAGCAGGATGAACACTTGAACGTCTACATTTATGGTAGGTACAAAACTGTACTTTCCTGCCAAGAAAACTAAATACACTGGCAGACGGACTAAGCAGAAACCTCATGGATCCACACAAGTGGAAACTGGAACCAAGGAATCTGAAGTAGGCAGACTTCATTCGTCTGCAACCTGTGGGTATCGGATCCGATCTCGGATCCGAGCCGGCAATTCAAAAGCTTAGGCTCCGAGCTCCTAGCTCCTCCCTCTTACCCATAACCCCTTGCCAAGCCCTGACTGACCTCAGATTTCGTTTGCCGCTTTTCAAGAAGCAACGGAATTCTAGAGCTCCTGGCGTGGTTTTGAGATAAGTGTAGTTTTCTGACAGGAAAATTTCTCAAATTTTCAATTTTTGTTATAAATATAGTTAGAGTTGTGTGTGGTTAAGGCTTACCTCCCTCTTTAGTTAATTTTTCTCGGGTTTTCGTAGTTTGTTTGTGTGTGTGTGTGTTTAGGCCTTAGGTGTAATGTCTGAAGCCCCTAAGGCTGTTTTTCGAAAAGTGTGGCCATAAGCTGTCTCCAGCGGATGGCCACACTGCTTGGGGGTTGAACACCTGTCTTCTGGTTGTACCATTTGTGCAGGGTTCAACCCCGGCTTTAAGGAACGGAGGTCGGTTGGTGCTGGCGGTCTTTTACCCCAGATACTGCTTCGCCTCTGCCTCCAGTCAGCAACTTGTTGCTGTGAGTTCTCCCCTCCGGCTGGGACTCAACCTCCCTTAAAGTTGCCGGAGGGAAGGATTCTTCTAGGGAGAGACAGAAGGAGAGGCACAGGAGAAGCACCACAAGAGGAGAGCCAAGCTTCCAGCTCGGCTCCTCCATCTAAGCGGCTTCCCTGTGCCTTCTAGCTTTCCTCCCCCTCGGCACCACTCCCCTCGGTTCTCTCCTGGACCCGAGGAGGAGGAGGCTAGCCCTTCCAGGAGGTCACCGAGACGGCTCTCTAGGTCCGCCGTGGCCTCCTCTAGATCCACTTTTTCTATGAGCGAAGCTGATATGGACCGGATGATGAGGAAATTCATCCAGGCCCAAATGCAAATGGGAGTGCTCCTAGCCCCCAACCGGGAGGGGCTTCACCCCTTTTCACCCCTTAGCTCCTTCTCCGACCCATACCACGGGTTCGAGCTTCAGCGCCGTGCAGATTTGGATCCGGGGTGGGTCGGATCCGATTGGTCGGCGCACCTCGGATCCGTCCCATCCCTTGAGTGCTTCCGGACCCGACCTCTCGGAGCCGAGGCGAGCCTCGGATCCGAGGGAGCTGGTGTGTCTTCGGCTCCGTCAGGTCGGAGCACACTGGTCTCGGATCCGACGGTTTGCTCCGACTCCGATCCGCACGCCGGATCCGAGTGGGGGTCGGCTCGGGCTTAGAGAAGCTGGCTCCCTCGGCTTTCAACGTTATGGAAAGGGCACTGTCGAGGACATCCGGACCCCGGTCCCTGCCACGGCTCCATCCCGCACTCCATTGCAGTTGGGCCAGGCCCCACCAGCCGGTCCCAGGGACAGCCCGCCTCGATGTCCCAAGTGGTTCCCTTGGAACATCCATCTGCTGAAGAGTACTCCTCGGACAGCCCCCGATGAAGTACCTCGAAGCGCAAGTGCAAGAGGAGGCACATGGACTCCCTGAGTCCGTCACTGAAGACACGGACTTGGATGAAGGGAAGGCTCCCTAGGTCACCCCTGAGGACGTCTCATTTGGAGACATCATGGAGATGTTAAGGATCGGGGTGGTCTGCCCCAAGGCTTCTTCGACGAGTCTGTGTTCTTGGAGGCATTCGAGGCGGGCCCTTCTACCTCTTGGGTGTCCCTCCTGCTGACCCCTGGTAGATCTTATATCTATCAGGGCGTGGAAGGATCCGGACACCATTGAGCCTATCCTAAGCGCCGGACCGCATTCTTTCTCCTCCATCTGACCGCACCCACTGGAGTAAGGGTCCCCAGTAGATGCCATGATGATGGCTGCAGCCACGAAGAGGGAATTGGCCCAGGAGAGTCCCTCCGTCCATCCTCCGGGCAAGGAGTCCCGTTCGATGGATCGCATTGGGAAGCGAGTGTTTAGTTCAGCGACCTTCTCCTTGAGAGCTGAACTACATGGCACATGTCATTAGGATGCAGCGAGATCTGATTAAAGAATACGCTGCATCTCCCCGAGTCCATCTCGAGTGAGGATAAACAGGTTTACTCCACCAATGGCCACTCTCAGATCTGTATCCAATACATCTATGCGGCTGCTGTCTCATGCTACTGAGGGAGCTGCTAGAGCCAGCGGAGCAGGCCTCGTCATGAGGCGACAGGCCTGGCTCCGCCATTGTGATTTTGCTGAGCCCTTCAAGGCGACCTTCGAATGCCCCTTCGATGGTTCTGCCTTGTTTGGCAAGACTGTTCGAGACATTAGTCCAGAGCGAAAGGACGGAAGACGCTGTCTGCCGTCGAGTCCGCTTCTCAGCTCCCCAGAGGTCCTTCTCTAAGAACCAAAAGGGACAGAAGAAGATGTGGTTCCGAAGTCGCAGCAGTCCCAACCTGCTCGGATAACCAGTCCTTCCGTGGCAGAGGAGGACGGGAGGTCGCCGTGCCAGAGGCAGGGGCTCCTGGCAATTTTGGGTCCAGAGAACCCTTCTCGAGAGACCCATGCAGCAGCCCTGAAGGGTTGCCCGGCTGTCCGTCTCTGGAGGCAGTCGGGGCGGTTCGATGCACCTGACTTCTTGGGAGTCCATAACAACAGACAGTTGGGTGCTTCACTTATATCCAGAGGATATTCAATACCCTAATCAAGATTCCCAAATCTCGCAGCCTCCCAGATGTTCCACCCGACCAAGGGAGGCGGCAGCTCAAATCGAGCAGCTGCTAGGAAAAAGAGCCATCCAGCGCCCCCAGATCAAGCCGGATTAGGGTTTTACTCCAGGTTCTTTTTGGTGCCAAAGAAGACGGGGACTTAAGACCAATTTTAGACCTTTCCCTGTTGAACCTGTCAGTAACCAAGCAGAAGTTCCGGATGGTCACTCTGCAATCTATACTCCCCCTTTTGAGGGAGAACGACTGGATGTGTTCCATAGACCTCAAGGATGCGTACTACCACATTCGGATGGACAGACGATCCAGGAGGTTTCTTCGCTTCCGGCTGGGAGCCAGTCATTATCAGTTCAGGGTCCTCCCCTTTGGTCTCACCTCAGCCCCCAGGGTGTTTACCAAGGTGTTAGCGGTGGTAGCGGCCCACCTGAGGCTCCAGGGATTACAGGTCTTTCCGTACCTGGACGACTGGCTCCTGAGGCATCTTCTGTGCTCAGCCAGGGATTATTTCCTTCAACTAGCACCAAGGCTGGGCATCACGATCAACTGGGAGAAATCTTTTCTGAATCCAACTCAAATTATAGATTTCATAGGAGGAAGACTAGACACCAGATCAATGCGAGCCTTCCTCACCCCAGACCGTATCGTCAGCCTGAGGTGTCATGTGACAGCAATCCTTCAGCCTTCACCAACTGCAGCTTCGGTCCTGAGGGCCCTAGGTTCTATGGCGGCAGCTATCCCGCTTCTAATTCATGCCCGTTTACATGCGGGTTCTTCAATGGACCCTTCAAGTTCAGTGGTCTCCTCTTTGTTCGTCTCTAAACGCCCGATTGATCAGCAGAGCGTGCAGGGACTCCTTCTGTGGTGGCTTCTTTCTCCGGAGCCCCTAGTAGGAAGACCCTTTTGCTGCATTTCCCGAGCCACAGTGACCACGGACGCTTCTTGCCTCGGGTGGGGGCATTCTGCGGAAAGATTGTCCAGGGCAGGTGGAATCCCACAGAGACGTCAATGCAAATAAATGTCCTGGGAATGAGGGCGGTGCTCCTAGCGTTGCAAGCACTTCACCACTTTCTTCCTACAGGGACTATTGCGATTCAGACAGACAATATGTCCGTAGTCTGGTATATCAACAAGCAGGGAGGAACCAGGTCTTACCCCTTTGTCGAGAGGCCATGACAGTCTGGGACTGGGCAAGTTCCACCAAACGCTTTCTGATAGCACCGCAGATTCCGAGAAAGTCCAACATCCTTGCGGACAAGCTCAGTCGCACCATCCTTTCTCCACACGAGTGGTCCCTCAATCTTCAAGTAGCGAAGAAGATTTTTGCCGTTTGGGGGCAACCCTCTTGCGATCTTTTTGCTTCTCCCTCAAACGCCAAATGCGACAATTTCTTCGCTCTGCTTCCCCACCAGGGAGTTCGAGGATGCTCTGGTGCATGCTTGGCCTCGGTCTCCTTTATGCCTACCCTCCACTTCCTCTGATGCAGAGGTTTCTGCAGAAAGCCAACAGTTTGGGGAGCAGAATGATTCTCATTGCCCCATTCTGGCCTCGACAACCTTGGTTCCCTTGTATGGTCTCACAAAATCAATCCACCATGGATTCTGGATCCAATTCGGATCTCATCTCTCACCCTCTGGGAATGCCAGTTCCCAATCTGGACCCTGAAGTTGACAGCTTGGCTGCTCCAATTCCAACCTTAATTAGGACTCGGTATCTCTTCACCGGTCAAAGCCATTTTGGTGGCTGCTCATAAACCTTCCACCAGACAGGTTTATCGGAGTAAATGGAAGAGGTTCTCTATATGGGCAGGACAGAGAACTGTGGATCCTTTTCAGCACCTATCTCTGCGGTGCTAGATTTTCTAACAGACCTCTTTCATCAAGGGGCCAGTTCTTCCACGATTAAGGTACAATTGGCTATCTCGCATTATCACATTGGACAGGACACAGCTCCTTATGACAGCAAATTATGCAAAACCTTTCTCAAAGGAGTTTTTGTTAAGGCCTCCAGTCAAGGAGGTTGTACCTTGGGACTTGTCTTTAGTCCTGCAGGCCCTTACTGCTCCTCCCTTGAGCCTGCAGCTTCTGCTGATTTAAAATTCCTTTCATGGAAAACTGTCTTTCTGGTAGCTATCACTTCAGCCAGAAGGGTGTCTGAGCTTCAGGCTCTTTGTGTCAAACCGCCTTATCTTTCTTTCTTCCCTGATAGGGTGTGCCTCAGGACCAATCCATCTTTTCTTCCGAAGGTCTCTTCTGAATCCAATATTAACCAGTCAATCAATTTGCCTGTCTTTTTTCCCAAGTATTCAAACAAAGGGAATACAAATTGCATTCATTGGATGTTCATAGACAATTACGTTTTTATATTAACAGGACAGCTGGCCACAGGAAATCAGATCAGCTGTTCGTCTCCTTTGCTAAATTTGCTCTGGGTAAAGCAGTGTCTAAAGTCACTCTATCTAAATGGATTGCTAATTGCATTTTGCAGGCATATGACACTTCAGGCAGACCTGCTCCTCAGAGGGTTACGGCTCATTCTACTAGGGCAGTTTCTCGCAGCCTTTAAGTCCCGTGTTTTTGGATGATATCTGCGGCAGCTACTTGGGCCATACTTTTATTTCTCATTACAAGGTGGATGTTGTTTCTAGAGGAAGAGCATCCTTTGGCTCAGCGGTGCTCGAACATCCTTCCATGACGCCCAAGATTCAGGTAGCTAGGGACTCTGTCCCACAGGTTGCAGACAATGAAGTCTGCCTACTTCAGATTTAGAAGTTATGTACTCACCATAACGTTCCATCTGTGTAGGTGACTTCATTCGATCCCTCCATCCCCCTGACCTTTATAGAGCGAGTATTTATGCTGTTTTAGTATACTGTGGTCAGTATTTGAGGCAAACTCAATCTGAGGTCATTCAGGGCTTGGCAAGGGGTTATGGGTAAGAGGGAGGAGCTAGGAGCTCGGAGCCTAAGCTTTTGAATTGCCGGCTCGGATCCGAGATCGGATCCGATACCCACATGTTGCAGCCGAATGAAGTCACCTACTCAGATGGAACGTTATGGTGAGTACATAACTTCTAATTTTGAACATGTTGACAAGCAAATGGGATAGCCCAGATATAGACATGTTTGCCTCCCCCCAGAACTATCATTTGGATAAAATTTTGCACAAGGACTCCCCACAAACAAGCTTGGAAAGTGGATGCTCTGTCCTTCAGCTGGAAAAACCTATTAGTTTATGCCTTTCCTCCTCTGCCTCTACTCTCCAAAGTACTACTAAAGATTAAACAGGACAAACCGAGGATGATTTTGATTGCACCAGACTGGCCACACCGACACTGGTACCCCCTCTTGCACAGTGTGTCACTGTTGGCCCCATGGCACATGTTTCAGATTCCTTCCCTGTTGTCTCAGCAGGAGAACCAGATTCTGCACCCTCAGGTTTAGACACTGAACATAGCAGCCTGGCTAATTACCTAGTCTTTCCTTTATCATCCCTCAGTAAACCAGTGATGGATATCATTTTAGAGGCAAGGAGGCCTAGTACTAGAAAATCTTATGCCAAAAAATGGAAAAGATTCTGTGGAAAAGATTCTGTGCCTAGAACCAATCTCAAGGGATGAGCACAGCAGTGCCCAATTTACCTCAGATTTTGCAATACTTAACTGAGATGCTTCACAAGGGCCTTTCTTTTTTCCTCCATCAAAATTCACGCCTCAGCCATTTCAGCTCATTATAACAGAACCTCCCCTCTTCTTTCATCCACTGCACAAGCAGTTCTTCAGAGGGGCCAAAAATTTAAGACCACCCAGGTGAGCTCCAACTCCAGCCTGGGACCTTAACTTTGTCTTGGAGAAACTCGCTCTTCCTCCTTTCGAGCCAGCTGCTACTGCAGATTTAATATTTCTTTTTTGGAAAACAGCTTTCCTTTTAGCAATCACTTCAGCAAGAAGAGTATCTGAATTACAGGCCCTTATGGCAGTAGAGCCTTCCATCATCTTTCATGCGGACAAGGTGTCCCTCAGAACCAATCCCTCCTTCATGCCCAAGGTGATATCCAGTGTGGCCCTTAATCAGTCCATTCATTTGTCAACCTTCTTTCCTAATCCACAGAACAAAGGGGAACGGATACTGCACTCCTTAGATGTGCATAGTCAATTAGATTCTACTTCGACAGGACTAAACCTCAAAGGAAATCTGAACAACTGCTGGTGGTATTTGCTGCAGGGACAGAGGGGAAGGCTATTTCAAAGCAAACCATTTCTAAATGGATAGGCCATTGCATTCATTTCTACTATAAGCACCATGGAACACCTATCCCACAGGGGATCAGACCCCACTCAACCAGGGCTGCATCTACCTCTACAGCCTTTCTCAAAGGCGTCCCTACCAGGGACATTCTAGAAGCTGTTACCTGGAGTTCTGTACTTACTTTCACCAAGCATTACCATTTGCCAGTTTTCTCTAAATCCAGAGCTGGCTTTGCCACTGCAGTCTTGCAGGGCCTTATATCTGGTCCTAATGCTATCTAAATTCCTCCTCCCATCCTTAGCTTTGGGAATCTACCCAAATGTGATGACTGTAACAATGAAATACAAAGAACATAGTACATTTGTGTACACTTACCATAAATGTAGATGTTCGAGTGTATTCACTGTTGCAGTCGTGGTTACCCTCCCTCCAGCCCCCTGACTTCTTTTGGCTATACCTCTACTCTCCTTTACTATGCTTAAAAGCTTTTTGGTTGGATGTATAACCTTGTGTATTTATATATTTAATTGCTTCCCATTAGGGGGGCACCTGACATCTGGGGCAACAAAAACTCATGTAATTGCATCGGCTGCATGTTTTATACCTCTGGCAACCTGATGTCACAGAAGAGGAGACTGCAACCGACGCATGACCCAAGTCTTTGTTAATCAGGCCGACTGAGGGCTACTGCAGCCAGATAACCCAAATGTGATGACTTCAACATTGAATACACTTGAACATCTGCATTTATGGTAAGTGTGCACAGCTGTACTTTCACTCTGTAGTTCATGTAGAACACAGCCAGGGACATTCAGGTCCCATAGAAGGTGTATTCTTGGCCTTGGACAGTGCTGTTTTAACCTGTGCAGCATTAATACTGGGTACCTGGCAATCTTCTGGTATTGTGATGGGTCCATTGGGGGGTAAAGTTGGCACTGAATCTGTCAGCCAGTATTTTGGCAGTATCTGTTGGCTTGGTTTGTTATGAAATGTAAATTATTCAGTAACATTTCACTGACATTCAAAAACGGACATGCTAATTGGACAGTCCTGTCAGCTGCCTGTTGTAAATTTAGCATGCACCAGTAGAAAAAGGTCCTTCTGCTGAAGTACTATTTAGCAGCCAGCCTTTTTCATTAGCATATGCTTAGATGACAAAGTAAAATATAATACAAATCAGATGTGTTCTGCAAAACTAAAGAAAGAGAAAAATACCTGATTTTCTTTGCATTTCTGCGCTGTCCCTACTAAAGTCTCTGCAGACACTCACACCTTTCAACTGTCCAGATTTTCACATC
The DNA here is from genome assembly GCF_019279795.1 of Protopterus annectens. Taxonomy (NCBI): domain Eukaryota; kingdom Metazoa; phylum Chordata; order Ceratodontiformes; family Protopteridae; genus Protopterus; species Protopterus annectens. Next base: position 773,425,822 of record NC_056748.1, read on the forward strand.
ATAGTTTTGGTCTTTTCCTCGTGAAAAATATAGTTTTCTGGGAAGCCACTGCATATTGAAGTCATTAAATAATGACTGATATTTGAGGTTTAAGATTCATATCCTTCAGAAAATGCACACCAACATAAAACCTCCTATTCCATTATTCTAAGACCAATAACGTTTTGCATTAAGAGCATTAAAAAAGAAGAAGATTCTCTGTTCTCCGTTACTTTTCCTGAACAGCACTGATGTGCTGTGCAAGTGTGGTAATATAAGTCCCATACGCATGCAAAGTACATCAGAAAATGCGAAAGAACTGGAAAGAGCACTACAGCGTCATTATAAAAAGACATTTTTTTAAGAAAGGTAAGCAGTTTCTTTCTTAAGTAATGTCATTGCATAATAACAATAACCCGTAACTGGGTGTGGGTGTCACAGAATTAATCCACAGTTGACTTGACTTAATCACTCAGGCTTTGGCCTCATAATTAAACCACACTAGCCATGAGTTAATCCTGTGATGCCCACATCCAACATAAAATACAACATCTTTAGGGTTTATTTATTAATCTGCTGCATTTCTAGGAACCCTGTTAAGAAGCATTGTTAGTTACGTAATAAAATTACAGCTGTTACATTTAGTTAATTTAATAGGAAGATTATTCCACATATTTGAGGCTGGCTTTGGTTCCTTGAGAATTTGCTTAAGATAAGACTTGTACTTCTTTGAATGTCAGTGAAATGTTTTAATACCAAATGTGGTTGTTTAATTGGGTCAGATAGGCTTTATAGTTGATCATATACTGTGTTCATGTAAGTGTAGCTAATGGTGGTGTGTTATGTATTGCTCCAAATTATGGGTATTTTAATGTAATATTCTGTAACTTTTTTCCAAAAACGTCTTTATATCTTTCTAAATTAAAAAAAAAAATGAGAATACTAAGAAAAGGTCCTAAGGAATGGTATGGACTTGGGACCCTAGCCAAGAAGATGTTATCTTAATGACGGACATAAAAAAGTGCCTTTAAAACATTGAGAGATTAATTTTACCTTATTTAGCAATCTTTACATCTACATTAAAATGTTCTCTGATTCCGTGACTTTGCCCCAGTTGTTAGAGTAGGATGTTGAACAGAGGTATTCACCCGTTTATGAATTGTCAGTTATGAACATTTTTTGAGAGTTTGTGTCAGCTTTGATATTTAGTTTGTTTTGGTCATTAGTGTGTACGTATACCTTAGCCACAGAGGACCTTGGATTATTTAGTTGCATTATAAATTTGCTATATAGTCCTGTGACAACCTGAACCTCTTTGGTGTTCCTTTTGGGAAGGAACCTTTTGTCACATCTAGTGATGTTACATTGCTAAATTTGTTTAGTATTGCTGTGTTTAGGAGTATTGATTTAAGTGCGAATTTCTGGTTGTTTACAGTGTGTTGCATCTTCATTTTTGTTCCTTATTGAATTTCTCTGAGACATTTCATGTTATTGATGGCTAAAGTTAGAATCAAGTTGGAGACAGATTGTTTACTTTTGATTTCTTTGTGCCCACTCCCAGTTTTATTTAGCATAACATACTGCCATCCCTCACCACTGCCTTTTAAAGCTCTTCTTTTCAAAGTACATTACCTTGCATGCTGTACTATATAAATTCTGTCTGCTATTTTTCTGTCCACTATGTTGATTTCCTTTTCCTGTTGAAATTTGATTCCTTTTTCACTTACTCTTGTCCCAGTTTTGGTGTCATTAATAAGCCTATTAGTTTTGACTTTCACTTCCATAGTTATATCAGTGCAAACATAACAAAGAGGACCAGGCTTGAACCATGGCTTTTTGTATCCCAATGGCCAATGCCTTCTCACAGGCAGTTACTCTGTAATTACTCCTCTTTTTTTGTACTTTAGTTTGCTTTCTGTCTTTCTTACAATTTATATCCCAACTTCAACTTCTTCATCTTCTCTATCAGCCTTCTCTGAGGCACATCCATTTGGTTCCCTACATGTGTTTAGTTTCGGATGTAGTTATAAAACCTTGTAAAATTTAATTGAGAAGCACCCACTGTCTGAAATCAAGATGTGGACCAACTTTTAGGTAGTTCATAAGTTCATAGGCAAGTACTTGGCTAGCTGCCCTTAAGGGCCATTTAAGCCTAGCCAGTTTCCCTTTCTGTGCTTGAAATAACCTATCCCATTTAGGTTTAGACTGGCCTTACCCATCCCATGGTCGATAATTGTATATTACCCCAATGAGAATAACTGGGGTCATACTATTTGAGAGGACCCATTCATGTGATAATGCATTTTGGAGCTGCATCTTTCCATTAGTAGTACAGGGGCACAGTCCTGGGGTAAATTTTCTGTTTCGCAATCCATAGATCTATGTTGAGCTTGAAAATAGGCAGGGATGAACAGTATTTTATGTGGATTGGGAGTCTATTCCATAGCAGAGGGATCCTCTGAGAAATATACTTGTCCCTCCAAACCATTCTGTTGATGTTGCAGAAGAGGTTTAAATTCCTAGACCAAGTATTTCTGATGCGATTTGGCTGATGTGCAGTAAATCCATCAGTAAGGGGTCAGAGAATGCCTTGTATGCCAGACAAAGGTCAGCTGTTAGCAGTCTGTAGGATACAGAGAATAGTGACAGGGCTTTTGATTTTGGCCATGTAGGACAATGTAGTTGGCTTTCAGGTGTTATTTTTGTCACTTTCTTAGAAGTGGAGTACAACTTGCTGGCTCCTTCTTGTACTCCCACCCCGTTATATAGTAGCACAACTATACTTGCAAGCAAATTTTTTTCTGTCACTCTTCTAGAGTCCAAGTAACAGCTGTGCAACCTTGCTTAAAGCCATTCAGACACTGCAAACTGTGGCAAGATCTTAGATAAATGGGAGTACTTGGTCACTTTATTTGCCTCCCGAGTAATGTGTATGCAAAACGAGAAACAGCAGTTGGAGGTGAATATAATTTTGAGATACTTTTCTCCACAGCTTCATTCTGACAAGTTATCCCTAGTGTCTGCATTTATCGCCAGGTCTGCCAGTACTCCATATCACCCCTGGACTTTTTCCTTGTAATTTAACCCACACCAGTGTGGACCCTAGGATGTCCTAGGGGTTGGAGAGGGAGCTGTCTATCATCTGCTGCGGAGTTTGTACTTTTAGGCTTACCCAGAAGTTAACAAAAATAACAAAATTAGTATTTTGGTTTTGTTCATGGAACTGGTGCTTAAGAACAGTTTGGCGTACTTGGATGGCCAGTGTTTTCAGCAAATTAAAGATGCTGCTATGGGGATATCCTGTGCCCCCATTTTTGCTAACAATGTGCTTATTCAGTGGGAAAAACACTTTGTGCTGAATTGGTTTGTTCACGATTCCATCAGGTTGTATGTGCGTTATTTGGATATTGTGTGGGAAACCCCCAGTGAAGAGATTGAGCCTTTTATTTATTATTTGAATTCTACTACTATGTTTTTGAAGTTCACTTATATTTGCAGCAGGTTCTCTATTGATTATTTGGACGTGTATATTTTCAAAGATGTTAGTAGGCAGTGCAATGCGAGTACTGTGTTCAGAAAACCCACCTATTCCAATATTTTGTTGCACTATTCTAGCAATCACCTGGACCATCAAAAAAGAGGCATCATTAAAGGGCATTTTATTAGATTGACTTGAATAGTGTCAGAGGTTAGTTTGAAGACGAGTGTCTCAAACTAGTGGGTATGTTTGTGGCACTTGGATATCCTTCAGTCTTAGTTAATAATGTCAGTTCTAATGTTGCACTTTAAAGAAAACAAGGAGAGATTTTGCCCTTGTTAAAATCCTCGTATAGTAGTGTGCATGAGTTGTTTGCTGGTAGCCCACACAATGGAAAAGATCACACTTTATCCTTTATTACATAGTTTACTCTTGAAGTCCATTTACATGAAGGATGTGTTGTGCAAAAACTGGTGTATATTTTCTTTTTTAATGGAGTGGTTGACAGAGTGGGGCCAAAACCCTTAGTGGTGTACTGGAAGGATAGATCCTTTAAGAATATCATGTCATTACCCAGAATGATACCACAGTACAAGGACAAAATGATTGACTTCAGCAATTGGCTAAGCTTCTGGTGTCATTCTAAGGGGATCCAGTATCTGTCTGCCTGGGATGACATGTTCAACAGACCATGATGCTTTGCCAGAGATGGCCTGCACCTGTCGCCCTTGGGATTCTGGATACTGGCTAAGGCTCTTGCCACCCCCATAGTGCCTTTTTTTAGGCAAGGTTCAGATGACAAATTCACCACCGTAACAGGTACAAGCAAGCAAAATCTGGGGGTAATGCTACTCAATGCTAGAAGTCTAAACCTCAAAATGCATTCACTCGAGGCACTCCTTAAAATGGAGAACATCGACTTCTATACAGTGACAGAGAACTGGTTCAAGGCTCCAGAGAGCACCCCTGCATTACCAGGCTGTAGTTCATACCACACCTTTCGGCCACCTAACCTGGATTAAAACACTAAAGGCGGAGGCATGTCCATATTCATTAAGGATATCCACACCTCCAGGCTAGTTGTTTGGCGTAATGCATCCAAGTGCAACTAACTCTGGGAAAGACCGCAGTCCAAATTGTAAATTGCTACAGATCCCCCACCATGCCCCAGGATTCCCATGCCTCATTTCTTGATACACTGGAAAATATTAGTGTACAACCCAACACCCTAATAATGGGTGATTTCAACTACCCCACTATTAACTGGGAAAACTACTCATGTACCAACTCTTTTGCTCAATGTTTTCTGGAATTCATAAATTCCAGTGCCTTGGATCAACTTATCCACACCCCCACCAGGGGCAGCGATATCCTAGACCTGGTCATTACCAACATGGGCGACCGGTGTTCCACACCAGAGGTCAATTTCTCATTGGTCAGATCCGGCCACAAGCTAATCACCCTAGACATCCACATCCCGCCCCCATTAGGGAAACCAGCGTAAAAATGTCTCCAAAGCCAGCTTCACGCTTCTTAAGACAGAAATGGCAAACTTCATGACACCCATGCAGACGGACAATAGAGGTACGACTGCTGAATCCTACACAAATGCACTTTATAAGCACTTACACGAGTGCATGGATCGTGCTATCCCTAACAGAACCAAGATGCTATTCTCCAAAAAAAGGAAGCAAATCTGGTGGTCCCCTGCCATAAACAAACTCTACAACAGAAGAAAGAAACTGTTACAAAAAAGAGTAAAATCCCATGATTGGAGGAACTCCCTGGTCAGCCTCAGTAAGAAGCTGAGATCCCTCATAAAATCCTCCAAAGCTAGTTTCAAAAACAAAATTGCCACTGATTCTAAAGACAACCACAAAGCATTCTATAGCTAAGTCAAGAATCTCAATGACAACACTCAGATCTGCTCTGAGTTACAGCACAATGGCACTAAATGTACAGAACCAACTGATATTGCCGACATCCTGGCAAATAGGTTCAGTGCTAATTTCACCCCACTCTCACCCCCTAAAGGGCCCATCTCTGTACTGGAAGAATACAAAGTTCCTGTAATCACGGCTGCACAGGTAAAAACCACACTCTCCAAAGCCGAGAACACAACATCCATGGATCCTGACAGCATCCCAGGCTGTGTTCTACACGAACTACAGAATGAACTGGCACCCCACCTAAGCAACATGTTCAATCATAGCCTCACCTCAGGCTTTGTGCCCACTGAATGGCATACAGCGATGGTTATCACACTCCACAAAGGGGGAGCCACCACGGACCCTGGGAACTACCACCCCTTTAGCCTAACGAGTCTGGTCTGCAAGTCCATGGAACGTATTATCATGGAACTTATAAACAAAGACATTGGTAATCTCCAAACTCTGGTCCCCACCCAGTTCAGGTTTGTAAAAGGCAGAGCATGTCTCCTAAACCTGATAGACTTCTTTGAAGCAGTCTCCAAAGCCGTAGACGAGGGGTAAGGTGGTTCACACAGTCTATCTGTATCTCGCCAAGGCTTTTGACTCCATCCACCACTCTGGAATTATAGATAAACTCACTAAACTAGGTATAAATCCCCATGTCACAAGGTGGATTGCCAACTGGCTCACTGACAGAACCCACACTGTGAAAGTAGCAGACCCCAAATCCAACTTCAAACAAGTGGAGCACCACAGGGTTCAGTCCTGGGTCCTCTCCTGTTTGGTATCTACTTTTCTGAAGTACAGGCTAACACAGAAGGTCTTTGGCTAACAAAGTTCGCAGATGACTACAAACTAGGAGCCATAATCGAAACTCCTAACGATGTGGACATCCTGCAAAAGGGCCTCACTGAGACAGATGCCTGGTGTCAAAGCCATGGCCTCAAGCTCATTGCCAAAAAGTGCATTGTCATCCCCTTTGGTAAAAACTCTGTACCCATGAACTACCACACAGGTGGTAGTCTACTTAACACCGAAAGTGTGATAAGAGACCTTTGGTCACAGGCAGACAGTGGTCTCTCCTTTAATAATCACATCGCCACAGTAGTCAGGAAATCCTTCTACGTGGCACACCTCATCACAAAAGGTTTCTCATCCTGGAAAAAAGAGGTCATTGTTCCCCTCTACTCGTCACACATTAGACCCATTATAGAGTACAACGCCCCTTTTGGTATGTACCTCACAAGACATTTACAACAACTGGAAAGGTCACAGAAATACCTCACAAAGAGGATTACTGGCCTCAAACAGATGCCGTACGCAGGCAGTCTCAAAAATCTCCAGCTTTACTCTATCACATATCGCCTCCTCAGAGGCGATCTCTGCCTAACATACAAAGCTATGTCAAAACCAGAGCTGTTGGACATGCTCCACTTAAAGAAATCCCAATCCCGCTGAGCTATATGCTCTAGGGACCTAAACCTTGTCACCGCAATAAACAGAACATGCTGGAGGGATAGATTCCTGTCCCAGAGACTTTCCAAACTGTGGAACAAACTACCTAGCTATATCAAACAAAGCCCCTCATTAGCACTCTTCAAGAAAAATCTTGATGATTGGATGGGAAATAGGAAATTCACCCCAGGGATCACCTCTGTGGCTCTGCTCCACAGGGGCACAGGAAAATAATTTTCTTGGGTGGTGAAAGCCAGGGTACCTTTTTTGCTAGGCTTATATAGGCCCTAGGACCAATAGCCTAGTACCTACCTATGAACCTATATGTTGGAAATGGTGAGTCACATTAGGGAACTTGTCAGCAACAAAAAACATGGTACAGTTAAATGTGGGTTCTGCCCCCAGTGTAAGTTTATTTTGGTGACTGACCTTGTGAGAATTAAACATTTTTTCATTAAACCGGGTTTTCATTGTAATTGTAACACCAAAGGTATAGTCTACCTGGCTAAATGTCAAAAATGTGATTTTTTTTTTATAGAGAAAACCCAAAGAAAGTTAAAAGAACGTATTTATGAGCACCTTTTGGACATCAGGAATTAAAATGCCAAAAATGCTTTGTTCAAGCACATTGCAAAGCATCCTAAGCACCATTTTTTATTTTTTGGGTTGGAGCAAGTTGTGAGGAAACCTAGGGGTGGACCATGGGAAGATTATTTAGAAAGACGAGAATTACACTGGCAGCTTAAGTTAAATGCCACTGTTTTACATGGTTTGAATAATCAAGTTTCTATTGGGAGTGTTTTGAGATTTAAGTCCTGTGTGTTTAACATTTATTTTAATTTCATGTTTGTTTTGCACTTTTTAATCACATTAAAGAGTTTTTTGTAGATGTAGTATTGATTCTGAAGAAGTCTGTGTTTGTTGTCAGACGAACACGCTTAATCCTGTTTGTTGTTTTTACAATTTATTAAACCTATTTTTCCTGTACACTCGCTGCTGCTTTGCCTTCATTGGACCTGGTATTTATTGCTTTTGCTTGTGGATTTGTGTCTTGGTTCTTAGTTTTTATTGATTTGCTTTTGTTTACAGGAAAGTTTCACCTCTTCTCAGTGGATCTGTGGAGAGAAAAAGCTGCAAGACATAATTATTTTTTAGTAGTTACAATACAAAAATGCAAAAAAGGAGAAATGACTTTCACCAAGGCATGTAGTTACATAGTGTGCAGTGATTACAGCACAAAATGCAGTAAAGCAAAATTATGTGGTCTTACATTGAATACACAGTGTCAGGAAAAAGATTCAAAAGTAATTTGGGTATGCTAAAGGCAGGTTCTGCCTCCTAAACCTGGTGGGCCTCTGAACACGTCACTGATACTTTAGACTCAGGAAAATTAGTTTGCACTGCCTTCTTAGACTGGGTCATGTTCTTTAATTGCAGAATATGAGGGTGGCATCATCAGTAAGCTAATGGAACTAAATGTTATCCCCTATTTTACCCACTGGGTAGATAACTGGCTTACTCCCACAACCCAGTCTATTAGTGTTGAAGGCATGCTGTCATCAGACAGTGGGGTTACCAGTGGTGTCCACCTGGGATCAGTCCTGGGGCAATTCCCGTTTGGTATTTAGTTCTATAATGCGAAGGTCAACATCAAGGGCTTGTGGCTGACCAGATTTACAGATGACTGCAAACTCTGACCAATCATAAACTCCCTAACAGACCTCTGATTTCTCCAGGAGGGTCTGATATGCATCAACAAGTAGAGCTAATGCCACAGCCTTAAACTAAATGCCAAAAAATGCAGCATTGTGTCATTTGGCAAAATGAGGCACCTATGTACCTACCACATAGGTGACACCCGTTTAAAAATTGACTCTGTCATCAGGGACTTGGGCACTTTCATTGCTCGCCATATGACCACTGTTGTTAGAAAATCTTTTAATATAACCATACTTATAGCTGCTTCATGAGGCAAATAATGCCTCCTTGGTATGCTGATCCAGCTATGGAGACCACAGCATTTCCTTATTAAGACAATCAAAGGCATATTCTCCATAAGATGCTCAAGTACTTTATAGTATTTTATAGCACTTTCTCGCTTCTGCCTCCTGAAAGGGTGACCCTTTAATATCTTGCAGACCCTCAAAAGATCTGTTCCTGTGTGACTTCCTGCACATCGACAAAACAATTAACAGCATAAACACCTGCTCAATAAATCTTAACTTCTACCAAAGCTTAAATAGAATGTACTGGCAAGATAAATATATATCACAGAGAATTGCGATTTTAAGGAATAGATTTTTCTTGGCTGTAAGCCAAAGTTTCTCCATGACCTTCTTTGAGCAAAACATGGGTGAATGGATGAGTATTTGTGAATATATCCTGGGGTCTGGTCCCACTAGCCCTGAAAGGGGTTAAAACTAGGCATAAATTATTCATTTCAGACGGTGCTTATGAGCTAGCCCCCCCCCCCCCCAACCCTTATTGGAAGGGGTTAAAATTAGACATTAATTCACAAAGATGAGTAAATACAAATCTGGGATATTGTGACTAAGTAAAATTGTCCTTGGAATCAATAGCCTGGTACAAAGCTGTGAATGCATAGGAGCAAATAGTCTTTGTATTTTCAGGGTAGCTTAATTAGATGTGTAACATTGTCTGCAATTGATGGAACCCCCTGGGAAGAAAAGCAAGGTTTTAGATAGTGGCATTTTATGTAATGAGTTATTTTCAACTTAACCAGGTGCAGCAGAGCGAAGACATTGCCAGAAATTCTGTAGATTAAGTCTAGGATGAGATTTAAAAGTGATGGGTATTAATTTGTCTCTTGGGTGAGAGTATATTCTATAGTTTAGCAGAATATATGGAGTATAGGACACCATCATGTGAGATGTTAGATTTCTAAGGTTAAGATAGTTATTGTTCCTTGAGTCTTGTGTTCCTTGTAGGTTTGTTCCATCGAAGTGAATCAGAGATACCTGGAGTGGTGTTTATCTGCTGAAGGATTTTGTGGGACATATTTGTTCGACAAAGGGGTACTGAGATGTGGCACGTCAAGCCAATCAAACATCTTGAGAGGTGTGCAGTGGTGATGTTTTTGCAAGGAAGCTGGCAGAACATGTGGTTATTTTATTGTAATGTTGCTGTAGTTTGGACAGTAGTGTTTTCATTTTTGTAAAAATCGAGGAAGCTTACACTTGGCTTGGTAAAAGGAGGGAGCCTCAGGGAGGATGCTGTGGCTTGTCTACTTTGCTGTGCTAAGAAGTTTTTGTGTGTGTACTAACCCCAGTCTGCAGTGAGTTTTATGGATGGCATAATCAATATGCATATTAAAATCTATTTTTCAGGGATAGCATAATCAATATGAATATTAAAATTTATTTTTTCAGCAGTTATAACCCCAAGTATTTTGATATGGGGGACTTGTTCTGTTTTTGTGTTAGACGAAATTATGAAAAACTCTTGAGATTTGTTGTTGTAGTTGGTGTTAAGGAATTACTGGGAATGCTGTAATTAAATCAAAAGGTGCTTCAACAAAGTATTAGTTTAAGGGTTTGCACACTTATACAACCAGCTTATTGTACGCTTTTTATTTTTTATATTTTTTCCCCTTATAGATTTGTTTGTTTTTCAATTGAATTGTACAGGTTATAGGTCACATTAAAGGTGGGAAAATAAATTCATAGGTTAGTACTAAGCTAACTGCCATTGCGAGCCATTTTAAGTGTAGCCAATTATCCCTTGTGAGACTCAAACCTTGCACCTTGTGTTTGTAAGGCAAACACTTTAACCATTAGCCCACCCTCCCAACCAGTTATTGTTCCTTGAGTCTTGTGTACCTTATAGGTTTCTTCCATCGAAGAGAATCAGAGATACATGGAGTGGTGTTTATCTGCTGAAGGATTATGTGGGACATATTTGTTTGACAAAGGGGTACTGAGAGTTTTGAAATAATTTATTGTGGTCTCATTTTTTTATATCACAAAAAACTGACATTTTAACAGGGGTGTGTACACTTTTTATATCCACTGTATGCAGTGGTGTCAGTCCCCTCTGACATTCTTGCTAAGCTTTTACCCTCTACCAAGCTTCTGCCTTCAGATAAGGATAGTAGGGCCGTGGAGATGATTGGTAAGAAGATCTGTACTGCCTTCACTTTGGCTTTTAGGGCCATCAGTTACCATACCCACATGACAAGATATGCTCTGGTTTGATTGCCCAGGCTTGTCAGGTTATTTCTGACCTCCCTGATTCTGAAGATTGTCTTCTGCACTCTGTTTTTATGGTCTGCCTCTCTGGTGGTTTGCCATTCTAACAAGTGCAGTTATGATGCTGCTGATGCATTTTTGTCTGTCATGAGGCGTTACTTTTGGATTTGTCTGCAGTCATTACCTGAAGACATTAAGATCAAGTTGCTGGATGCTCCTTTAGATAATGAAAATCTCATTGGGACTTCTGCTGCCGGTATGTTTAAGTCTGTTCAAGAAAGAATTAAAGCGTTGCAGGAACTTAAACACATTTTTGTGTCCCCTATCCTTAAATTCCAGAGAAACTATCCTAGTAGGTCTGCTTTTTTTCATAGGCAGGTTTGTCAGGCCACTAAAAGCATGATGGGTGATAGGAGAGCTCCTCATGCTACATCTTCTCAGGCTGCTGTTGTCCAGAAACCCCCTTTCTCTGCCAAGCCTTCTTCTCTTTGACGTCCGTCCCCCCAACCCTTGGTCAGGTTCCCTTGTCCCATCAGGTTTTCCTCTGTCTTCCAGACTGACAATGCATCACCTCAGATTCTTGGATTCTGTCCATTATCCGTCAAGGTTACTTCATAGTGTGTAAGTGTCTCCCTCCTTTATTTAGGAATTCCTCAACGTCCTCAAGGGAAGCTTCCTCATTTCTCAGAGGTTCTTGGGTTCCTGGTAGACCAGGGAATTATTCAGCCGATCCCTCCATCCCAAGTAGGAAAGGACTTTTACTCCAGAATGCTCCTGGCTGTTCGAAAGGAGGGCACTTGGAGACCTATTCTGGATCTCTCCTTGTTCAACACCTTTCTCAAAGTTCCTTCTTTTCAGATGCTTTTTCTTCCTGTTTGATCTGTTGCTGCCCCAGACTTTTCTGGTATCCCTGGATCTGAAGGATGCTTAACTTCATATTTCTATTCACCCTGTTTTCAGGAAGTTGTTGCATTCTGTGTTTTTTCCACTCATTTTTAATTCTCTGCTTTGCCCTTTGGCGTCTCTACTGCCCCAAGGGTATTCGCAAAATGCCTAGCTCCTGTGATTGCCTTTTGCAGTCTCCAAGGCATTTGTTTATTTATTTTTTTTTTTTTTAGACAACCTATTGATTCAGGAACCTTCTCCCAGTTGCCTGTTACAAGCTCAGGAATTCACCACATCTGTCCTTCAGAGTCTGGGATTCACTATCCACTTTCAAATGTCTGTCCGGACTCCCTCTCAGGGTCTGAGCTGCAGGATTCAGACAATGCCAAGGTTGGCCTCGCTTTCACCTCTAAAGGTTTTGTCCTTGATAGCTTTCTTTCACTTTCTTCTTCCTCCTCTGCCTGCCATTTCAGCCAGAGAGTATCTTCGGGCACTAGGTTTCATGGCTTTTTCTATTCCAATTCTTCCTCTTGCCAGACTTACACATACAGAAGCTTCAGTGGTACCTCAAGTCAATTTTGGCTTCAGCATTGCTACTCTATGGATTTCCTTCCTTGTCTCAAGCAGGAATTTGACTGGTGGATTCAGCAGCTTATCCTCAGCCCAGGGCTGCCCTTTCAACCTCCAGTTCCTTCTCAAGATCTGTTCGCTGATGCTTCAGACATGGGGATGTTAAGTGTACGTATACTGTTAAGTGGATTGTTTTTGTGGAGGAGGTATGTTGTGGGTTGTGCAAAAATGATTAGTAATAATGATAGACTTAAAGGCTTAGCATGTTAATTTACTTTAACAGACAAGTCAGCCAGAGAACCAACAGGAATAATATTTATTTAAATGTTTTCATTTGTTGTCACCAGCTATGTTTCAGACTTGTTGGCTAGTGTTTTAAACTTGCGTCATGGTTGATTTAATGTACATAAATAGAGTTCTTGGTATATATATTTGCACATATATTGTATATTTTTTATTTTTTATTTCTTATTTTGTCTCACATTACTTTTGTAATATTTTTTATGTGGAGACAAGGTATCACGCAGCATGTTGGTCTGTTATACAAGCCATTTTTTGCTTGCTATTGTCAACAGGTAACGCATTCACATATTGAGCGTTAGCTATAAACAACCTACTCAAGCCCAATTTTTTCATCACACATTTGGGCTTGACAGCTTTCGTTTCTTGCAGGCACTTTTGCAGAGCTATATATTCATACTTAATAGATTTAACATTCAAGTAAAATCTTTTATAGCTTAGCAGTGTCCTATGTTTGGATCAAAGCTAAACATATATATATATATCTTTATGTAAGCGTTTTGCTATGTTTGCAGTTTACCGTTGATCATTACAGCACTACCTTTTATAATATGCTCCTAAGTTGAAAAAAGTTAATTTTGACAAGGCAGCTTAGTTATTGACATATTTTTCATTTTGTCAATATTAAGCAGTGCACAGCGTGACACATCACGCCTATATAAGCACTCTATTCATAATCGATATCTATGTCAACAATTTTGAAAGATCTTCGTAAATGATTTCTGTTCATATAAATATGAATACTTAGATAAAACAATGCATAGATTTATTTATGTGTTACTGATGATGTTGTGTTCAATATATTGTGGGGTTTTAGTCAGATATAGTATTTATTTGTGAAGTGTTTTCACTAATTGACTTACAAAACAAATGTTGTTTAGTGAGCGCATTCATCTAGCGCTGGTTTCTAAACACAGGTTTTATGCCTTAATTAATCTAGCAAATCTTCCCGCGTTTCAGCGGATATATACAAGTGTATTGGTTGTTTTAATTAATATCTGATGAAGCGTGGACTTACCACGCAAAAGCGCTCATTTCCTGCATTTTAATAAAGAACTTTTTGGATTTCATGACGAATTGTTACTAGTCTTTTGGCAGAATACCAGTGGTTTATTTAGAACATCTTAACCTGCATTCCTCGTGGTTGGTTTCTCACTTTTGTGTTTAACAAGTCAGAAGTTGGTAGGTAAAAGTATCTATATGAAAGGTAGATTAGTTTAAACAGATGAATATAAGGTTTGCAGTTAACAGCATATAAAAGAATGCTAACTAAATTAGTTTATATAGTAGTTGGAGGATTACAAAATGGTTTGAATAGAATGTGTCAGGTTGTTGATGACTAGTACTCTGTAATCTTGTTTTGTTTTTGATATTAAGTCATAATGGGATTAGATTTGTTTTAGCCAATATTTCAGGGAACTGTTTTTGGGTCTGAGATTGATTTATTTGAACAGTAGTCCAAAGGATAGGTTTTGGCTCCGTGAGTAGTGACTAGATTATATCGGGTTGTTAATGACTGGTATAGTAAGACAAGCCATAAATTGACTTCTTCAGATATCATTGAAGCTCAAGACAATATTGTAGCAACATTTTCTATCTTGCACCAGCAACATTCTGGTTCATTCGTTAATGTCACCTCTCCTTCATTTATTTTGCCTTCTTGAACATTTTCTGTCATTTTGCCTTGTAAAATCCCTACTGGAAATTTTCCTTTACTTGTGATGTAAATAAAAAAAAATGTAACTACTGGTGAGCTGCCAAAAACACAATCTGGCATCTTTACTGAAGGAAAATCAAGAATGATTCATTTGAGTGACATTCTGCCCACCTAACCCTCAAAATATTGCAATATCCATCCATTTCTAAAGCTACTGTCTTTCAGTCTTCCTTCTTGAGTGATCAGCTCTCACACTCGTACACTACAGTTGGCCAGGCTAATGTTTTGAGCAATCTTAGCGTGGTATTTCTCTTTAGATTACAGTATTTCCAGATTTGGGTAAGAGATCTGATGTCCAGTCTAGGTGCGCTTACCCTCACCTGAATTTCTTTGCTGCAGTGAATGCCTTGGTTTATGTTGACACCTAAGTATTTAAAAGTATTCACTTGCTCAAGACTAATTCCATGACAGTATGTGTTGAAAATTTAATTTTGACGTGTTACTGTCATAGTTTTTGTTTTCCTGGTATTTATTTTAAGGGAATAATCTAATTTATGTACTAGCTGTTGTAAATCTTCCAGTAATGTTGCACTGAGGGCAATGTTTCTGCTTAGTGTAAATTAATATTCCTACCATTAATTTAAAAAAACAATCATATCCAATTCATCCACAGAATTTTACAAAACATTTCCTTGTTATACAAGTTAAAACATTTAGGTGAAATAAAGCATCCTTGTGTACGCCTTCTTTCAATTAAAAGGATTCTGAAAGAACATGCTGTGCTGTAATGGACACTTGTTGGTGTACATACAGGTTTCTGATAACTGGAATGAAACAGTTAATACTTATATGTTTTAATACATTCCACAACTTGCAATGGTTCACAGAGTCAAAATCTTTCTTGTACTCAACAAGTTAAGAGAGGCTGATTGCATTCTCTTGCTTTTTGTATGATCATTTTAAGGTGAAGCATTTGGTCTCTTGGTGGGATGGAGGACAAAGCCCCCCTAGTCTATTTTTACTTGTGTACTAATCTTAACCCCAACCTTACAGATAAGCTTACCCAAAACCCTTTTCAGTTGCCAGAAGGAAAACCTTTGCTTTCTTCTTCCAGTCGTAGTTCTGATAATTTTTATTTTTTAATGTTAGTTAAATTTGATCTGCAGAAATCAATGTAGTGTGCATTGATGTTTCTGTACAGGGATATTAAGGCATATAATCTTTTCATGGTATTTTGTTTACTTGTACCCCATTTTAAGGGAAGAAGCAACAGGACATCTTATAACTACAGGCGTGTAAGTCTTATATCAATAATTTCCAAATGTTCTGAATATTGTAATTTTTTTTTAAATTTATTTGTTGATTGGTTAGTTCCACTAATCCACTGGTCAATTTTCAGAGGAAATTCAAGGTGGTATTCATACTGACTAAGGGAAATTTGGCCAGGACACTTGTGAATTTCCACTAGTCTTTTCAGTAGGTGCCATGGGATCTTTTAGATCCACCCGAGCCATCACTAGTTGAGGCAGGTAGGGCCTGTCTCATACAATAACGAATTAATTTTAAGCATAGACCTGGCCTAGCTAGCACCCAGTATGAATTTATAGAAGGTTGCTCTATATTAACAAGTTTACGTTCCATATTACATGATCTTTGAACAATTCAATCAAGGAAAACAATGCTTAGTAATATATGTATATGACTGTAAATAGGACTTTTGACTCTATTTCTGTATAGCTGTAGTGGTACAGTTAACTGCCAATCCATTTATAACTCTATAGATACCTATTTGATTAAGCAAAAGCGATCAAAGGGTAGATTTCAGTGGTCCATTCTTTTTGTTTTTAATATTGTTAACATATTCACCATATGTTCCTTAAGCTTTCTATTAGTTTTGACTATGTAATGCGTGTGACATGAAATGCAAGAGGCAGGATAGATTACCATTTTTGAATCACAATTACACCTCCCCCCCCGACAGATAATGGTGCGGTTGTAATTTTGCACAGTCATATATGGACCGTCATTTATGTGTTTGCAAAACTGCCGCACTTAACTATACTTGACGTATGGCTGTTACTCTCCTGTTAAGGATTGATGTTGATCGTGTTTCACTGTTGCAGTCATTACACTTGGGTTATCCTGCTGATAGGCTACCCGCAGTCGGCCTAAATTCCAAAGTCTTGGTCCGGCGTCGGTTGCTGTCGCCTCTTCCCTGACATCAGTGCGCCAGGGATAAAAGATGCAGCCGAAGCCATTTTCTTAAGTCTTTCTTGCCGCGCGGTGCCCGAAGCAAAAGCAGTTCGCAAGTGCCGGTCGGCCGGCTCCTGAGATTTTCGTGTTCGAATTTCAGATCCGAAGTCTTCATTTAAAGCTAAGTACCCCGTTGGGGAAACTTTTTTCTTGCTCCAGACCGATGTCAGAAAAAGTTAATAATTGTATTTCTTGTGGGAAGCAGATACCTCATAAGGACTTCCATTCTTATTGTATTCCTTGCCTAGGCCCTGATCACGACATTGCTAATTGCAGGTTTTGTGCTAGATTTAACCAATGCACTATTAAGCGTCAGCACGATTTTGCTTTTCATTATTTTGGCTGAAGATTTAATTACACGATGTCGTCAGACAGCCGTCCGACTACCGCAATTCACAAGAAACGCAAGGAAAAAGAAAGGCATCCGAGGTCCAAAACTGATGACTAGGCTTCTTCTAAGCCAGCCGCCGGTTCTCAGTGAGGTGCTTTTGCAGCCCCTGACGCCCGCTACTTCGGAGCCGCATGCCACTAGCGACTCCCACATGGAGCCGACTAGGCTGCAGGAAACTCAAGGTATTGGACACTCGGAAAATATTCCCTCAGATGGGTCCGGAGCCGCTGAGCAGGCATCGTCTTCTAAGGGTGTTTTCAGGCCTACACAGTTATATATAAAACCAACTTCAACTTCAAAGGCAAAGACTAAAGCACCACTAAAGACAAAGAAACAAGTGCAGCAATCCCATGGACAGGCTTCCATGCCTAAAAACAGATGCTCAAAATGGCCGAAGACCTTATTACTTTTGATCAGGGGTTCCCATCCCCCTCCTGATAAAAGGCCTAGGCAAGAGACAGAATATGAGTCTTCAGATCAGGTTTCCATTTCCTTTGACTCCCCTTCTGAACAGGAATACTCTCTTCCTCCCTATGAGGATTCTGATGCTGAAGAGCCTCTCCTCCTGAGAATTATTCTTTTGGGGAAACTCTGCATACCATGAGGGAGCACTTTCACTGGGAGAGCCAAGATTACTCAGAATCTAAGAAAAGGCTCAGAGACTTTATTTTACTACTTCAGCACAGACCTCTTGCTATTCCCCCTTTTTAGACATTGTAGATGATGTATTTTCAGAGTCCGGCCTGTCTCCTGACTCTTTACCTCCTGCACCTGTTAAGCCAGACAGATACTACAGGGTTCCAGATGCACATAATTTTTTTTATAAAAACCCTACTGCTGACCCAGAAACTATATCTCAGGGTCCCAAAGGGGTCAAGGCTTCCACTGCAAAAAACCCTATCCCCTCTGATAGGTATTCAAGGGCTCTGGACAGATGGGGGGAAAAGGTTTACACTTCTGCTACCTTGGCTGTAAGGGCTATAAATTGTCAGTTTCATGTGCTTAAATATCAGCAATACTTAATGTCACTGCTAAAACAGAAAATGTTGGCAAATTCTGAATGTGCAGAAAACAAGGAAATGCAGGATTTATTGCATGCAGCTGAACAAGTGGGAAAGCATACTTTGCAATGTGGTTTTGATTCTCTGGAGGCCTTTTGCAGGGCCGCTGTTACGGGTTCTGTCATTAGGAGGCATGCTTGGTTAAAGGACCAGAATCTGCCTGATCATGTTAAAGCAAAATTATTGGATGCTCCATTACAGCATGATACTTTGTTTGGTGTTAAAGCAGAAGAGGTGTTGAAGAAGATGGAGGGCAAACCGAAATCTATGCAGACAGTTAAGGATTTCTTACAGGTACAGCCACCCAGATTTAGCAGGAACTGGCCTACAAAGAATTGGTCCCTTCCAGTGTCAGACAGGTCACAAAGAGGCAGATACAGATGCCCCAGAGGCAGATCCCAGCCCCAAGGCTCATACAGGCTTAAACAATGGGGGTGCTTCTACCTCCAAAAGCAGAGAAGACAAATCACAGCCATACAAGAAACGGTCCCAATGACTTTCCTCTGACAGCACCACGCACTTATCTTTTGGCAGGCCCCTTAGGGGGAAAACTAGCACTTTTTTCACAAAATTGGCACATGATCACCCAGGATAAATGGGTCTTGAATATAGTGTCTCAGGGCTACAGGTTCCACTTTCACACCCTGCCAAGGGCAAAAGGCATGCCAGACCCGCCACACAATCAATGGGCAGAGCCACAAAAACAAGTTTCATCCCTCATGGACATGAGGGCCATTCAGTACCACAGCAAGAGCAGGGACAAGGATTTTACTCAAGACTTTTCTTGGTACCCAGAAAGGACAAAGCCTGGAGACCAATACTGGACCTGTCTATTCTAAACACATTTCTGGACGTTCCAAAGATGTCCTTCAAGAATGCAACTGCAGTCATAACATATGGGTTGTCCTGCCTCAGGCAGCCCTCGGTCGGCCGGATTCCAAAGTCTGGGTCCGGCGTCGGCTGTTGTCGCCTCCTCTCCGATGTCAGAACGGCTGGAGTATAAAGGCATCGGCCAACACCATCTTCTTCAGTCTTTCTTGCCACGCGGTGCCCAAAGCAGAAGTAGTTTGCAAGTGCCGGTCGGTCAGCTCCTGTGTTTTCAGTACCGAAGTCATCTAAAAGCTAAGTACCCCGTTGGGGAACATTTTTTCTTGCCTCAGCCGATGTCAGAACAAATTGAGAAAGTTAATAATTGTTTGTCTTGTGGTAAACAAATACCTCATAAGGACTTCCATTCTTATTGCCTACCTTGCCTGGGCCCAGACCACGACGTTTCGGCCTGTGCTGCTTGTGCTTGCTTTAATAAGCGCACTCTCAGGTGCCGGGCAGAATTTGCCGAAGACTTTTTCGGCGAATCTTTCGCTTATATCATGCCGTCGGAACAACCGACTACTCAATCTTCCAAAAAACGAAAGGACCGGGACCGACATCCTCGGCCCGCGTCCTCCACCGATACTCCTCCTAAACCCTCCGCGAGTGCTTCGGTCCCTTTGGAAGCGGTAATTCAACCGCTCCAGGCCGACGACACAGCGTTAACTCGTCCTTCGGTCTCGGAGTCTACACCGGTGCCGGTTGTTGACTTTCCTCCAGAAACCGAAGTTCTGGATCTACCCGACACCATTCCTGTGGACAAGGTTACTCCTGCACGTGGGGCAGCTAGGCCTCCTGTATCCATGTCCATCAAGGCCTTTGCACGTGCTAAGGCCACCAGCCAGGCCAAGGCCCATCCTAAACCTACTGCCCAGGCCCCTTCTTCTGATAATCAGATCATGTCTCTTGCTGCAGATCTTATTTCTCTTATCTTATCTTGTCTCAGCCTCATCCAGACAGAGGTTCTCAGCCGCCTGCAGAGAAAAGGCCCAGAACTGAGCAGGCCGACAACCTCTCTTCAGATGAAGCCTCTGGGGATTCTGAGCCTTCAGATACCCAAGAAGAATCCTTCCAGGCCTATGAGGACTCTGATGCTGAGGAATCAATTCCCTCTGCCTCTCCTCCAGAGGATTTTTCATTCGGTGAAGTCCTACACTCTATGAGGGAGCATTTTAAATGGCAGGGTCAGGAATTCTCTGATTCCAGAAAAAGGCTACGTACCTTCCTCAAGCTACCCCAGCACAGACCTTTAGCTATCCCTCCAGTTATGGATGTCCTGGATGATGTTTTCTCCGACTCCACTGCTAACCCTGATTCTCTCCCTCCTGCTCCTGTCAAGCCAGACAGATATTATAGGGTCCCTGACACCCACAGACATCTCTTTAAGGCCCATTCTGTGGATCTAGAAACTATTTCACAGGGCCGCCCCAAGGGAGTGGCTACTTCCACAGCCAAGAATCCACTGCCAGCGGATAGGGAAGCTAGGTCCCTGGAGAGATGGGGTAAAAAAGTTTATACCTCTACCACCCTGGCCATGAGGTCACTTAACTGCCTTTTTCATATGTTTCAGTACCAGGATTTTTTACTGGATGATTTACAGAAAAAGCTAGCCTCTCCTGAGTCTATTGATAGAAAGGCATTGCAAGACCTAGTACATAACACTCAGCAGGTTAGCAGTCATTTTCTTCAGTGTGGTTATGATGCATTGGAGGCGTCATGTAGGGCAGCTATGACTGGGGCTGTTATACGTAGACATGCTTGGTTAAAAGAACAGCCACTGCCAGACCATGTTAAAGTAAAGTTACTTGATGCACCTCTGGAAAAACAGAAGCTTTTTGGTGCTAATGCACAAGATGTGTTGAAGTCCATTAAGGAAAAAGCTAAATCAGTACAGACAGTCAAAGATTTCCTCCAGGTTCAGCCACCCAGATTCAGCAGGAATTGGCCTTCAAAGAATTGGTCCTTTCCAGACACTGACAAGTTTCAAAGGGGAAAAAACAGGCGTGCCTGAGGTAGAGGGCAATACCGAGGCTCCTACAGGGGCTGCCAATGGCAACCACCAAATCAAAGAAGTGGCGCAGGCAGTCCAGCTGCACCACAAGGACGACCACAATGACTTGACTTTCATACCGTCTACAAAGGCTCAGAGAAGCACCTTTGGGCGGAAAATTATCCTTATTCTCAAAAAACTGGCATATCTTAACCAAGGACAACTGGATTCTGGATTTAATAGACAAAGGTTACAGATTCCACTTCCATACTTTACCAATAAGACAAGGCATGCCAAACCTGCCACTTCATCAAAGGGCAGAGGCACTCATTCAAGTTTCAAAGCTGTTAAATATAAAAGCAATAGAAAAGGTCCCTCCACAGGAACAAGGCCAGGGATTTTATTCAAGACTGTTCCTTGTTCCAAGAAAGGAAAACTAATGGAGACCTATACTGGACTTGTCTACTCTAAATACTTATCTCATTGTGCCAAAGTTCAAAATGCTGACGTTGCAGCAACTCCTTCCCATGCTGGGCAAGGGGTCTTGGCTGGTCACTCTGGACCTCAAGGAGGCATACCTGCATGTCCCAATCAGACAAAGCTGCAGAAGATACCTCAGATTTCTTGCAGGGACAGAGCATTATCAATTCACAGCATTGCCGTTTGGCTTATCTACTGCGCCCAGAGTGTTCACGAAATGCCTGGCATCAGTAGTGGCACACTGCAGACTCCAGGGGATTTAAATATATCCCTACCTGGACGACTGCCTCATACAAGAAGACACCAAGCAAACCTTGATAGCAAACTTGGACTATGTCATTCAATTACTACAGGCCTTGGGATACACAGTCAACATTCAGAAATCAAGACTTCTGCCATCCCAACAGATTATTTTCCTAGGACCCAAACTGGACACAAAAACACAGATGGCTTATCTCACAGAGGAAAAACAACAGCAGTTACCAGAGTACTTCAAAGGCCTAGCAAAGCTCTCCCAGCTGACTGCAAGGAAAATCCTGCAGGCCCTGGGGTTCATGGCATCTTGCATTCTTCTGATACCTTTGGCAAGACTTCATATGAGAAAGCTACAGTGGTACTTAAAAAGCTTATGGTCCCAACACAGCCAAAGCCTAGAGGACGTAATCCCACTCATTCCATGTCTGCAAAGAGAATTTTTGTGGTGGGCTCAAGCAAGTCAGTTAAACAAAGGCATGTCTTTCAACAAACCTCAAGCAGGTCAAATGATTACAACAGACGCCTCAGACCATGGATGGGGGGTGCACATGGAGGGCAGATGCATTCAAGGTCAATGGACACCAAGGGAAAGGCATCTGCACATAAACCAAAGAGATGTTGGCAGTGATACATGCAATCGAGACTTTCGAAAAATCACTTCAACAAGGACATTTGCTAATAAGGACAGACAACACCACTGTTATGTGGTATATAAACAAGCAGGAGGCACTCATTCTTATCCCTCTGCAGACTAACAATGATTCTCTGGGAAAAATCCCTAAGTCTGAAGATACATCTGCAATCCCAGTTTGTGCCAGGCAAGGACAATGTACTGGCGGACAAGCTGAGCAGAAATTTCTTGGATCCACACGAATGGATGCTGCATCCTCACATTTTCTCACAAATAACAAGGACATGGGGAAGACCGGACATAGATCTCTTTGCTTCTCACATGAATCATCACCTGGAAAAGTTCTGTACAAGGACCCACCATCCTCTAGCCTGGAAAACGGATGCTCTCTCCTTCAGCTGGAAGTCCCTAACAATTTATGCATTCCCTCCTCTACCACTGCTGACCAAGGTGATACTGAAGATCAAAGCAGAACAACCAACAGGCATTTTGATAGCTCCAGACTGGCCAAGGCAGCACTGGTACCCATTGCTGTTGAGCATAACTCGGACCAAACCGTGGCCTCTGCCCCTATGGCCTCTGCTTCTAACACAACACAATTACAGGACGGTTCATCAAAACCTGAAAACATTGCATCTGACATGCCTGGAGGTTACCATAACTCCTTCCGATATCGCTCTTTCCAAAAAAGTTCAAGAGATCTTACTGGAAGCACGCAGACCTTCCACCAGAAAAACCTATTCAGCCAAGTGGAAGAGATTCATCATCTGGAATGCTAGCAGGGGTCAGGCTACAACAGTATTGAGTATACCTCAGATATTGGAATACTTGGCAGAAATGTTTCATACTGGTCTCTCATATTCTTCCATAAAGATTCATGCCTCAGCAATCTCAGCAAAATACAATTGTGATCCACCTGTGTTTTCACATCCTTTGCTAAGACAGTTCCTAAGGGGGTTAAAGAATATCAAACCTCCCAGGAAACCGCCAGTACCTGCATGGGACCTCAACTTCATCTTGGAAAAATTAACTCTTTCTCCCTTTGAACCAGCAGCAACTTCAGAAATGCAATTTCTCTCATGGAAAACGGTTTTCCTATTGGCAATCACATCAGCAAGAAGAGTCTCGGAGATACAGGCACTCATGGCAGTACCTCCTTTTCTCATTTTTCATCAGGACAGAGTCTCTCTAAGAACCAATCCTTCATTCATGCCAAAAGTAATTTCCAGGGTGTCTCTAAATCAAGCCATTCACCTGCCTACTTTCTTCCCCAATCCTCAAAACAGGGGGGAAGCACTGCTGCATACTTTGGACATACACAGGCAACTACGCTTCTACTTGGACAGAACTAAGGCCACCAGAAAGTCTGACCAACTGCTTGTAGCCTATGCTGCTGGAGTACAAGGAAAAGCAATCTCCAAACAAACAATTTCCAAATGGATTGGACACTGCATCAGATTCTGCTATTCCTTTCATGGAAAAGGTGTGCCAGCCAATATTAGGCCACACTTCACCAGAGCTATAGCCACATCCACAGCTTTCCTGAGAGGAGTGGCTACAAAGGACATTCTAGAGGCTGCTACATGGAGCTCCGTGCATACATTTACCAAGCACTACAACCTGCCTTTATACTCCAGATCCCAGATCGCTTTGCTTCGGCAGTCCGGCAGGGCATTTTAGCTACACCATCACTTTCTTAGTTCCAACCACCCCCAGCTTGGCTATGGTATTCAACCCATATGTTATGACTGCAGTTGCATTCTTGAAGGACATAGTACAGTTTTGTACCTACCATAAATGTAGATGTCCGATAGATATGCAACTGCAGTCGGATTCTCCCACCCTCCTACCCCTCTGCAACCTTCTTTATGGGTCCACTACCCCTATTCCTATTAGCTGGGGGTATCTCTATGGTGTATCTGTTTATTACTGTTGTGCATGGCTGGAATTCTTTATCCATTCACCAAATTTAGCCTTCCTAGGAGGGCACCTGGCATCTGGGGCAAGAAACACTGAAGAAGATGGCGTCGGCCGATGCCTTTATACTCCAGCCGTTCTGACGTCGGAGAGGAGGCGACACCAGCCGACGCCGGACCCAGACTTTGGAATCTGGCCGACCGAGGGCTGCCTGAGGCAGGACAACCCATATGTTATGACTGCAGTTGCATATCTATCGGACATCTACATTTATGGTAGGTACAAAACTGTACTTTCAAAATGTTGACTCTGCAGCAGCTTCTGCCCTTGCTGGGCAAGAAGACTTGGCTTGTAACTTTGGACCTAAAAGAGGTATACCTGCATGTCCCAATCAGACAATCTTGCAGAAGATAACTCAGATTCATAGCTGGCTCAATGCACTACCAATTCTCTGCACTGCCCTTTGGCTTATCTACTGCGCCCAGGGTCTTTACAAAATGCCTGGTACCAGTAATTGCATTTTGCAGACAAAAAGGAATTCAAATATGTCCCTACTTGGACGACTGCCTTATTCAATCAGAGAGCAAGAACATTCTTCTAAAGCATCTGGCTTTTGTAAAAAGATTACTAATTTGCCTAGGGTACACAGTAAACGAAAATAAATCAAAGCTAGTACCCTCTCAAGAGATAATATTCCTGGGTGCAAGCTTAAATACAACTGCCCAGATGGCTTATCTCACGCCAGACAAACAAAGGCAACTGACTTCTTACTTCAAAATGTTGGCAACAAAGACCCAGTTATCTGCAAGAAAAATTCTGCAGGCTTTGGGCTTCATGGCATCCTGCATTCTGCTAATTCCATATGCAAGACTGCATATGAGGAAACTACAATGGTATCTAAAAAGTGTTTGGACTCAACATTGCCACAGCCTGGAAACATTAATTACCCTCATTCCCTGCCTGCAACAGGAGTTTTGATGGTGGGCACAGGCCTGTCACCACAACAAGGGACAGCCATTCACTTTACCCACAGCCAGGCAGACACTTACAACAGATGCATCAGATTATGCCTGGGGGGCCACATGGCAGGAAAATGTATTCAGGGAACATGGCCCGCAAGCCAAATGCACCTTCATATATTTCAAAAAGAGATGCTAGCTGTTCAGAATGCACTGACAGCCTTCAAGGTTCTACTTCATCCAGGACATTTGCTGATAAAGACGGACAATACTACAGTCATGTGGTACATAAACAAGCAGGGAGGCACACATTCCTACCCCCTCTGCAGACAAGCCATGACTTTGTGGAACACAGCATTGACTTATCAAGTACACCTGCAAGCACAATTCCTGCCAGGAAAGGCAAATACTCTGGCAGACGAACTAAGCAGGAACCTCATGGATCCTCACGATTGGAAACTGGATCCACAAATCATCAGCATGATAACAAGGAAATGGGAATGCCCAGACATAGATCTATTTGCCTCCCCTCACAACTGCCAACTACAGAGATTCTGCACAAGGGCTTATCACAAGCTAGCATGGAAAGTGGATGCTCTGTCATTCAGCTGGAAAACCCTTACAGTATATGCCTTTCCTCCACTGCCTCTCCTCCCCAAGGTACTCCTAAAGGTCAGACAAGAGAAGCCAAAAATGATACTGATTGCCCCAGAATGGCCCCGCCAGCACTGGTACCCAATCATAAAGAGCTTGTTTCAGGGCCCAGCCTGGACATTACCTCAAATTCCTCACTTACTGACCCAACAAAATAATCAGATCTTGCACAGCCAGCTCAGAACCCTAAATTTGGCAGCATGGCAGATAATGTAACCATTCAGAACACACCTCTCTCTAAAGCAGTTATGGATGTTATTTTGGAGACCAGGAGGCCCAGCACCAGAAGATCTTATGTAGAAAATGGAAGAGATTCTATGCTTGGAACCAGGCACAGGGAATTGACACACTTGTACCAAATATCTCTCAGATTTTACAATACTTAGCTGAGATGCTGGACAAAGGCCTATCCTTTTCATCAATTAAGATCCATGCCTCTGCCATTTCAGCTCATTACAATACGGACCCAACTATTTTTTCACATCCACTGCTAAGGCAGTACTTCAGAGAGGCCAAAAACATAAGACCTCCAAGGAGAGCGCCAATACCTGCATGGGACCTCAATTATGTCTTGGAAAAACTCACACTGCCTCCTTTTGAGCCAGTCAATACAGCTGAGATAAAGTTCTTATCATGGAAAACAGCTCTGCTCCTAGCAATAACCTCGGCAAGAAAAGTCTCAGAGTTACAGGCACTAATGGCTGTGGAACTTTTCATAATTTTCCATCCAGACAGGGTTTCTCTGAGGACAAACCCAACATTTATGCCTAAGGTAGAGTCCAGTGTGGCCCTTAACCAAACCATTCATTTTCCTACCTTTTATCCAAACCCACAGAATAAGGGGGAGAGACTTCTGCCTTCTTTGGACATACACAGACAGCTACGCTTCTACTTGAACAGAACTAAAGCTTTCAGAAAGACTGAGCAACACTTAGTGGCATATGCTGCAGGATCACAAGGAAAGGCTATCTCAAAGCAGACTATTTCAAAATGGATAGGCCACTGCATTTGTTTCTGTCATTCATAACATGGCAAATCAGTGCATAAGGGCATTAGGCCACATTCAACCAGCGCAGCAGCCATTTCAGCAGCCTTCCTCAGAGGAGTACCAACCAAAGACATTTTAGAGGCTGCAACTTGGACTTCAGTGCACACTTTTACAAAGTACTGCCACTTACCTCTTTACTCTAAATCCAGAGCAGGCTTTGCCACTGCAGTTCTGCAGGGCCTCATAGCCACTCCTAATTCTGTTTAGACCCAGCCACCCAACCTCAGCTTTGGGATTCAACACAAGTGTAATGACTGCAACAGTGAAACACGATGAACATAGTACAGTTGTGTACCTACCATAAATGTAGATGTTCAAGTGTATTCACTGTTGCAGTCCAGGTTACCCACCCAAAATCCCCCTTTCTTTGCTGGGACTTATCTGTACTTCTCTATTCTATACAACCTATGTGGTGTATTTGCTTGAGATGAAGGTAATGTTTTATTTTAGTGCGTGCTTTTGGGGGCACTTAACGTCTGGGGCAAGAAAAACTGAAGAAAATGGCGTCTGCTGCATCTTTTATACCCCTGGTGCACTGACGTCAGGGAAGAGGCGACAGCAACCGACGCCGGACCAAGACTTTGGAATTCAGGCCGACTGTGGGTAGCCTGCCAGCAGGATAACCCAAGTGTAATGACTGAATAAATGTAAAAAAAGAGTTAGAAACAGTATTTTTGTGGTCAATAGTAGAAAGAAACCTATTATCCATGTAGTTCTTGTAAAGATAAACATCCCAAATAAGCAGTTTGGTGTCTATGTAGTCTGTAGGTAAATTTTAGAAAGGAAGTGTTTCCACATAGATAAGCAATAAACAAAAGGATAAGGTCTTCCTTTCCGTTCCACACAATTAATATATCATATAAAAATCGAAAATATGAGACGACTTGGAGAAAAAAAGGAGAGGTAAAAACAAATTTCCTTTCCCATTCTGTTAAGCCCAGGTTTGCATAAATTGCTTCACACTTGGCACCCATGTCAACACCCGAGGTCTGGTGGAACAATTCAGCTTCAAAGTAAGTAAAGTGGTTATAAAGAACAACCTCCATAAGCTCTGTTAACAGGTTAACCTTAGACTTCGTAAGTTTGTCATCTCGAAGTAGAGCTTCATTAAAGAATTCTAACCTAGTAATGTATGGGATCACAGAAACAGTTCAACAACATCAATAGTTAACAACATGTGCATTGATATCTAAAGAGTTTACCAAATACACAAATGCCAAGAATCACATAGTATATGTGGGATGTTCAACAATAAATGCTTACAATGAAAATCATTATATACTTTCCCTTCTCCCAGACTGGGACCTTCTGCTACTGTCACCATGGCCAAGTCTTCTTCCCTTTCCTGGTAGGAGTCATCTAGAGCTACTAACTCAGTGGCAAGGAGGAGGATATGCAGTTTGCCTTCTAAACAGGAACTCTTCAGACTGCTTTCAAGACCTTCAGTGTTTGCAATATGCATTTGGAGCAGATGATGTCAACCTTTATGAAGGCTTAACTAATTACAGTATCATCTTGTTCCTGACAGTACCTACAGGGTCCAAGACATCTCGTTATCATCCCTTTCAGTTATTCCTTCTTTGGGTTCTGTCTCTGAACTGGCAACATTGGAATTGGCATTGACACCTACCCTTCTTCCTGCTGCACAGATTAATATTCTTTCTTCCATACAGATGCCAGCGGCATCATTGATATCTTTTGCACTCACTATGTTGATGCTGGGAGTCACTAGGTTCTAGGAGATCAGTGCTGGCCTCACAGTATTAGTACTAATCTTGTTGACACCATTGTCGATGTTGGAGAGTTTGACTATCAGCCTCTTAGCAATGAAGATTCCTGGTGTGCCTGAGTCTTTGGTGCCAGCCTCTGGAATTGGTGATAGGTGTAGTTTCATCTGTGCAGACTGTGGTTTGTTTGGTGTCATCAAGAAGGCATTCTTGATTGCTGCCTTTGACTGCACCACCTTGTTTGGCTAACGGGTAAAGGAGAAGTTGTTGCAGTGTGAGCAGGAAGGCAAAACTCTCAACAGCTGTTGGGATAAAGTTTGCAGCTTCTCAAAAACCCTTAAGGGGAATTAAAAAGTAGCTAAGAATTTATGGTACCATACGTCCCAACAGACCCAGAAAAGGTAACGGTTGACAGGGGTTACTCTGGTAGGTGGAATTTCCAGTCTGACCGCTATCTGAGAGCAGAGGTGGCTCAACCATGTTATCTTTAGGGGATCCAGCTGAGGATTTCATTTGTATAAGTCCTGAATGGTCTGTCCTTTTCTGGAGGCAGTCGGAGGATGTCTTTCCCTGCATGTTCCAGCATAGCTGACCATCACGTCGGACAAGTGGGTAAGAGAAATTGTATACACAGGCTACTTCATTTCCTTTTTGCAAATACCCACAGACATAGCATCTCACTCTCTGACAATTCTACCTCACCAAAATAGAGCAGCCTTGATGGAGGTTGAAAATCTCTTCTAAAAAAGAGCAATCTAGGAGGTTCTACCAGACCAGAGAGGATCCAGATTCTACTCTGGGTTTTTCTTAGTGCCAAAGAAGACTAAGGACCTCAGACCTAAAGAAGACAAAGGACCTAAAGAAAACAAAGGACCTCAGACCTATTCTCAACCAAACCAATTTGTGAAAAAGGAGTCCTTTTAGATGCCCTGGTGCAGTATATCCTAATGTGCCATAAGGCAGAGAACTGGATGTGCTTTTTGGATCTACATGATGCCTCCCTAAACATGAAGATAGGGAAGCATCAAGAAAATTCCTCTGTTTCAGAGTAGGAGCTAGTCATTACCTGTTGTGGGCCCTGCCTTTTGGACTCATCACATCCCTCCCCCAGGTATTTATCAAATGCATGGCCCTGATCGCAGCACACATGTAACTTCTTTGAGTACAGATTTTTCCATACCTTGATAACTGGCTCCTAACAGCTTCCACGATGGAGAAACTATTTCTCTGAGTGGGCAGAGACAAGGTAAATCTAATGTTCTGATAAGCACATAACATATATGTAGCCATAGTGTTAAATCAGTATGGAAAAGAATACCCATTGGAGTCCCTTATGATTTGTTCTTGGGTTCTGTCTTATTTAAACAAGCATTCTCTGACTTCCCAAAAACTGCTGAATTCTGGCTGGTAAAGTACACGGAAGACTGCAAAATCGGAGGAACAATTACACATAATACTGAAGATGTAAACAAGTTAAGTCATTTAAAATAAATATCTAAAATATATCAACTTGGGCAAATTCAAGTTGGTTTACGTTTTAATGCAAATAAAAGCAAGATGATGCTGTATATAAAAGCAGGTAGTATAAGCATTATAATAAATAGTTTATCAATTAGAAAAGTGACACCTGTATTTTACAAATGATAGTATAACTGTGGGGCAAATTTCCACCTTGTGTACATATCCATATCCTTGGAGATCTTTAAAATAAGTTTGAATGAGAACATAGAGGGGGGAAAAAGTTCAGGTTTGGTCTTAAGAAATTTGCATTGTTTGATTATCGTCAGACCTAAATGCAGTATAACTTACTATGAGGCTTTGAAGTGTCTGTTCCCCAGGTATCTTTTTTAGCCTTTTTCGTTTGAAAACAACTCTTCTCAGTGGAGTCTCAGGGGAGTATGGTATAACATGACACAAGGCTAACATCCCTTCATAGCTCTCAGCCTTCCATCACCAAAATGAGGAACACTCGCCTTCATAATGTGGAACAAATGGGCAAAATGTGGAACACATACTAATGGCTTACTAACAACGTCGACTAGAATGGTCATAGGATGGTTAAAATATGCTGGTTTTATTTCTAAAGAAGATCCTTTAATGAATTAATATGTAAAACCAACAAAACGAAACACCAAAACTGTTAAATAGAACAAAGTGAGCGAGCAAACACACGGAGTGGCAAATAAAAGACCACACTTATTTATTTAGCGTTTTCGGAAAGGCTAGTACCTTTCCTTCTTCAGACATATTGGAAACCAATTAAACAGTCTTTATATAACAATTATACAACACAAGTCAAATTAATTAACTTAAAACAAACAAGCACCATGGCTTTAAAGAGACACTGCCGTTAAAAACCTCTTTTTGTATGGAATACATAGAAAATGCCACTAGACTGAGCCGAGCTAAAGATGCTGCGCTCGTACTAATCACACATTAAAAAATAGCACTATACGTCAGTTACAATGATAATACACAGTTTATGCTCATCAAGTAAAAATAATATTATATGTTAACTTGGAATATGAGCATTCAAATTATAATCTATTTAAATATAAACAACCTATACCAACGTGCTATGTACGCTAGTACAGAACTATATCCTATTGCACCATTCAAGAAGCAGACACCATAATACCTTGAAACATACAAAAATCATACATTTAGAAATAAACATTAGTTTTGAAATATCTAGCCCTGAAAAGGTAATTTAGTCCCAATTCATTTGGTAGTATTTATGTTTTGGGTGCTTAAATTATTTGAGTTTAATAACAACCTTAAAACAATTGTCATAAGGTTAGGAATATGGATTTTTTATAAATATTTTTAAAGGTTCTCTGTAGTCTCAAATATGAGACTAGTTTATATTAGCAGAATGTTTATTTCTAAATGTATGATTTTTGTATGTTTCAAGGTATTATGGTGTCTGCTTCTTGAATGGTGAAATAGGATATAGTTCTGTACTAGTGTACATAGCACGTTGGTATAGGTTGTTTATATTTAAATAGATTATAATTTGAATGCTCATATTCCAAGTTAACGTATAATATTATTTTTACTTGATGAGCATAAACTGTGTATTATCATTGTAATTGACGTATAGTGCTATTTTTTAATGTGTGATTTGTACGAGCGCAGCATCTTTAGCTTGGATCAGTCTAGTGGTATTTTCTATGTATTCCATACAAAAAGAGGTTTTTAATGGCAGTGTTTCTTTAAAGCCATGGTGCTTGTTTGTTTTAAGTTAATTAATTTGACTTGTGTTGTATAATTGTTATATAAAGACTGTTTAATTGGTTTCCAATATGTCTGAAGAAGGAAAGGTACTAGCCTTTCCGAAAGCGCTAAATAAATAAGTGTGGTCTTTTATTTGCCGCTCCGTGTGTTTGCTCGCTCACTTTGTTCTATTTAAATTAATTAATATGATTCATTTCTATTTACCATGGATTTCACTTAAAAAAAAAATCCTAACACTGAATGTGTGACAGACTCATTCAATGTGGAACTTTGAGGAACTTCGAGGAACATGAACTTTTTAAAACCCCAAATGAGGTATGTTCCTCGTAATGAGGTACACTTGAGAGGTATGCGTCCCTTCCATCCATGTTATGTAACTTTGCACTTCAGTTACCTAGCCTCTTGCTTAGAGAAAAACAGGTGTGTTAGCTGACTTCCTGTATGATTTTCTGTAATCATTCATTACTAGAAGTAAGAAGTAGAGTATTCACTCAGATGTTTCCTCCTCAAATTATGACACAGATGAAAATAAGTCATTTTCTTCAGGCTGTTCTCTGGAAGACTTTTCTGTTGGTGAAATCTTCAGTATAATGACATAACATTTTAAATGGGGATCAGAATAGATTTTCATTTACCATAAAAATATACCTAATGTTGCTAGGTGTAGATGAACCCAAACCACTAATTATAATCTGTTCTCAAGCATTTCAGGACATTTGAAAATACATAACTGGAATTGAGTTCTTAAACTCCAAATCCAGAAAACCAAATAGAATTTACCAGGAGTAACAAAAAAGCAAAATACTTGTATAAGAATCCTGTTGATTCAGCAGGTATCCTTTCAGATGGTACCAAGGTATCCATTTTTATCCCTATAATAGCACCCTTTCCTCTCACCAGGGAATCAGTGGTAGATAGGTTTGTCAGAAAGTTTATTTCTCAGCCACTTGAGGTATTATTTGCCAGATGCATGTGTTGCAGTATCAGGATGATATTCGTAAGCAAATGGGAGAAACGACAGAAAAGCTTATGAACATTTCTTTAAGGTAATGACTGTATAAACTCTGTTCAGGCTTATCCAAACATCTTAAAAGGAGGCAAATGTGTCATTAAATTAGCTATGGTGCCATTGGTACATCTGCCAAGGCAACAGCTTCTGACATTGCCATAAGATCTACTTAATTAGCCAGCCTCTGCCAGAAGAATTTAGGGGAAGAATTCTTAGTTACTCTTTGAACAAGTCTCTCTTATTTTGTTTGTTACAAGAAGCATTTAAAAAGTTGAAGTAAAAGGTCAGAACTTTGCAAACAGTGAAGCAGTTAATCCTCTTTCCAGTTCCTAAGTATAGTAGAAAAATTTCCACTAATCACTGGCCTTGTCATGGGAAACATACATGCAATCCTGCTAAGAAGAAGGAGAAAGCCAATATTAGAAAAACTGTTTCAAGTGAAACTTCCAAGACTAGTGTTCTCATCCACACGTCCAGAACGTTTTGGACTTCTAAACACAAGACTTTACTATCCACAGATTTTGCTACAAGGAGGAGCAGAAGCTGTAAAGATTGTCATCATCCAGAGCAGCTTTGGCTGTGTCCATTCAGTCCTCCAGGTCTCCCCAGATCACCACTCAGATTGAGGTAAGATGATGACCTTTATAAAGGCCCAACATCAGTTTGACAGTATATCTGCTCCTTCTGTACCTGGGACTGCATATGAAGAAGTCCAGCTGTGTACTTCAGTTTTTCCCCAGGCTCAGATGTTCATCGTGTTACCCTGCTGCAGTCATCACACTTGGGTTATCCTGTTGTCAGGCGGTCCCGCAGTCGGCCGGAATTCCAAAGTCTTGGTCCGGCGTCGGTTGCTGTCACCTCTTCCCAGACGTCAGTGCGAC
The DNA here is from genome assembly GCF_019279795.1 of Protopterus annectens. Lineage (NCBI taxonomy): Eukaryota > Metazoa > Chordata > Ceratodontiformes > Protopteridae > Protopterus > Protopterus annectens. The sequence goes on from NC_056748.1 coordinate 773,459,648, forward strand.
AGGGGTATATATAATGCAACCAACACCATTTTCTTCAGTCTTTCTTGCCGCGCGGTGCCGGAAGCAGACGCAGTTCGCACGTGCCGGTCGGCTGACTCCTGAGATTTTCGAATTTCAGACCGAAGTCTTCTATAAAGCTAAGTACCCCCGTTGGGGAAACTTTTCTTGCCTCAGACTGATGTCAGAAAAAGTTAACAATTGTATTTCTTGTGAGAAGCAAATACCTCATAAGGATTTTCATTCTTATTGCATACCTTGCCTAGGCCCAGACCACAATGTCACTTCTTGTCGGTTTTGTGCTAGGTTTAATAAGCGTACTATTAAAAGACGCTTTGATTTCGCACGACACTACTTCGGTAGGAAATTTAACTACACCATGCCATCGGAGCAACCGACTACCGGCGTGCACAAAAAACGCAGGGATAAGGACAGACAGCCCAGGCCTAAGCCAGATTCCGAGGCCTCGGCTGATCCGGTCTCCGGTCCTCAGTGAGGCACCGACGCAGCCCCTGACTACCGCAGATCTGGAACCCGAGACCGCTACAGAAATTTTGACGGAATGTACCAGGCCGACGCAGCCTTTTACTTCAGGCCCTTCCGATGACTTTGCTTCAAAAGACGTCGGTGCTACAGAAACGCCATCGGTTTCTGAAGGCGTTTTCAGCCCGACGACTCTCACCATTAAAACGTTTTCTAAGACGAAGACTCCTTCTAAATCTAAAAGGACTGCACTTCAGTCTCCTGTTCAGGGCCCTATGCCTAAGAAATGGATGCTCAAAATGGCTGAAGATTTGATTTCTTTAATCAGGGGTTCACAGCCCCCTCCTGACAAAAGGCCTAGAAAAGAGGAAGATTATGCTTCCTCTGAGCAAATGTCCATTTCTTCAGACTCCTCTGAGGACCAAGACTATTCCTTCTCTCCTTATGAAGATTCTGATGCTGAGGACTCTATTCCCTCAGCTTCTCCTCCTGAAGACTACTCCTTTGGGGAAACTTTACACACTGTGAGGGAACATTTCCACTGGGAAGGTCAAGACTACTCTGATTCAAAGAAAAGGCTCAGAGAGTTTCTTTTACTCCCCCAACACAGACCACTTGCCATCCCACCAGTTTTGGATATTGTGGATGATGTCTATTTAGAATCCAGTTTCAACCCAGACGCTCTACCTCCTGCTCCGGCTAAGCCTGACAGATACTACAGAGTGCCTGATTCCCACAAATTTCTTTACAAAAGCCCAGTAGCTGACCCAGAGACTATCTCCCAGGGTCACAAGGGGGCTAAGGCTTCTATGGCTAAAAACCCAGTACCTCCTGAGAGGGATTCCAGAGCACTAGACAGGTGGGGGAAAAAGGTTTACACCTCAGCCACACTAGCTATGAGGGCACTGAATTGTCAATTTCATATGCTTAAGTATCAGCAATTTCTAATCTCTCAGTTAAAGCAAAGAATAACTACTCTCCCTCAACAATCTGAATTGAAAGAAGTACAGGATCTGTTGCACGCCACTGAGCAGGTGGGCAAACATACCTTACAATGTGGGTTTGATTCTTTGGAGGCCTCCTGCAGAGCAGCTGTCACTGGGTCTGTTATACATAGGCATGCTTGGTTAAAGGAACAAATTCTGCCTGATCATGTTAAAGCAAAACTACTAGATGCTCCCTTACAGCAGGATGTTCTTTTTGGAGTTATAAAGCAGAAGAAGTTTTAAAGAAAATGGAAGATAAGGCAAAATGTATGCAGACAGTCAAAGATTTCCGACAAGTACAACCCCCTCACTTCAGCAGAAACTGGCCAACAAACAATTGGTCCTTTCCAGCCACTGACAGACCGCAGAGGGGTAAATACAGACGCCCAAGGGGCAGAGGACAACCACAAGCCCAGTATAAACCTCGCCAATGGAGCACTACAACACAGAAGGGAGGAGAAGACAGGTCTCAATCCACCAGAAGGCAAACTCAATGACTTGCACCTCATCTGGCCAAGCAATACTCTCTTGGCAGCCCCCTTGGGGGGAAAACTCACACTTTTTGTGGACAACTGGCACATTGTCACAAAGGACAAATGGGTCCTAGACATAATTTTACGAGGATACAGATTCCATTTTCACACCTTGCCAATGAAAAGAGGAATGCCAAACCTGCCACAAAATCAATGGGCAGTGGCACAAAAGCAAATTACAGCTCTCATGGACATGAGAGCCATTCAACTGGTACCTACTCGAGAGCAAGGCCAAGGATTTTACTCAAGACTCTTTCTAGTGCCCAGAAAGGACAATGCCTGGAGACCAATTCTGGACCTTTCAATTCTAAACACTTACTTACAAGTACCCAAATTCAAGATGCTAACACTACAGCAGCTACTTCCCATGTTGGGCAAGGAAGCATGGCTAGTAACGTTGGACCTCAAGGAGGCATACCTGCATGTCCCTATCAGATAAAGTTGCAGAAGATACCTCCGTTTCATTGCAGGTTCAACCCATTACCAATTCTCTGCACCTTGGCTAATCTACTGCGCCCAGAGTTTCACAAAATGCCTGGCACCAGTAATTGCATACTGCAGACAAAGAGGAATTCAAATATATCCATACCTGGACGACTGCCTCATCCAAGCAGAAAGCAAAGACATTCTCTTACATCATCTGGCCTTTGTAAAGCATCTACTAAACTGCCTGGGGTACACAGTAAACGAAAAGAAGTCAAAACTAGTACCCTCACAAAAAATGACATTCCTGGGTGCCAGCTTGAATACAACGGCCCAGAAGGCTTATCTTACGCCAGACAAGCAACTACAACTGACTCAGTATTTCAAGACAATGGCAACAAAGACCCAATTAACTGCAAGAAAAATTCTGCAGGCTTTGGGCTTCATGGCATCTTGCATACTAATAATACCATTTGCAAAGCTGCATATGAGGAAATTACAGAGGTACCTAAAAAGCGTATGGTCTAAACACAGCCGCAGCTTGGACACAATGATATCTCTCATTCCCTGCCTACAACAGGAATTTCTATGTTGGTCACAGGCATGTCACCTCAACAAGGGTCAGCCTTTCACCTTGCCCCCAGCCAGGCAGACTATCACAACAGATGCTTCAGACTACGCCTGGGGGGCACACATGGCAGGACAATGCATTCAAGGCCTATGGACCGCAGACCAAAGAAATCTGCACATAAATCAGAAAGAGATGCTAGCTATACAGAAAGCTCTGACAGCCTTCAAGGATCTATTACATCCAGGACAACTTGCAGTAAAGATGGACAACACCATAGTAATGTGGTACATAAACAAACAAGGGGGTACACATTCCTACCCTCTATGTAGGCAAGCAATGATCTTATGGAACACAGCTCTGGCCTACCAAGTCCAGTTACAAGCTCAGTTCCTGCCAGGACAGAAGAACACATTGGCAGACGACCTCAGCAGAAACATCAAAGATCCCCACGAGTGGAAACTAGATCCACAAATATTTGCAATGATAACTCAAAAATGGGGCCTTCCAAACATAGACCTGTTTGCCAGTCCTCAAAACTACCAACTGACAAAATTTTGTACAAGGACATTTCACCATCAAGCTTGGAAAGTGGACGTTCTCTCTTTCATTTGGAAAAACCTGACAGCATATGCCTTCCCTCCATTACCTCTCCTCACAAAGGTTCTTTTGAAGGTCAAAAAGGATTGACCATGACTGATTCTCATAGCCCCAAACTGGCCACGCCAGCACTGGTACCCGCTATTGAAAAATATGGCCCACAGCCCACTATGGATGTTGCCTCAAATACCCCATTTGCTCACACAACAAAGCAAACAGATTCTTCACAGCCAGCTCAAAACTTCAAATCTGGCTGCATGGCAAATCAACTAAACATCAAACCAGCTCCTCTTTCACAAGCAGTTCTGGATGTTATTCTGGAAGCCAGGAGGCCAAGCACCAGGAGGGCTTATTCGGACAAATGGAAAAGGTTTTGTGCCTGGAACCAAGCTAAAGGCCAAGAGACAATTCAGCTTCACATGCCTCACATTTTACAGTATTTAGCTGAGATGTTGCACAAAGGACTTTCTTTTTCCTCCATTAAAATCCATGCTTCAGCTATTTCAGCTCACTACAACACGGATCCACCTTTATTTTCACATCCTCTTCTAAGGCAGTTCCTCAGAGGGACAAAAAACATTTGACCACCCAGGCGAGCTCCTACACCAACATGGGACCTCAACTTTGTTCTGGAAAAACTAACGCTACCTCCCTTTGAACCAGCTTTCTCTGCAGATCTTCAGTTCCTATCATGGAAGACTGCCCTGCTCCTAGCAATAACTTCAGCTAGGAGAGTCTCAGCGCTACAGGCACTAATGGCAGTGGAACCTTTCCTCTTTTTTCATCAAGACAGAGTTTCTCTACGAACTAATCCTTTCTTTATGCCTAAGGTGGTTTCCAGTGTAGCTTTAAGTCAAACCTTCCACTTACCCACCTTCTTCCCCAATCCACAGAACAAAGGTGAGAGACTCCTGCATTCCTTGGACATTCACAGGCAGCTTCGTTACTACTTGGACAAAACTAAGGCTTTCAGAAAAACTGACCAGCTCTTTGTATCCTATGCTACAACTTCTCAAGGGAAGGCTATATCTAAGCAAATCATTTCTAAATGGATAGCTCATTGCATACGTTTCTGCTATACCCATCATGGGAAACCAGTTCCTGCTGCCATTAGATCCCACTCTACCAGGACTACAGCTACCTCTACAGCCTTTCTCAGGGGGGTTTCCAACCAAGGAAATTTTGGAAGCTGCAACTTGGAGTTCAGTACACACCTTTACCAAACACTATCACCTTCCTCTTTACTCTAAGTCCAGGGCGGGCCTCGCCACTGCAGTTCTGCAGGGCCTTATTGCCTCCACTAACCCTCTATGATACCTCCCCCCTACCTTAGCTTTGGGATTCAACCCAAGTGTGATGACTGCAGCAGGGTAACACAATGAACATAGTACAGTTTTGTACCTACCATAAATGTAGATGTTCGAGTGTTCACCCTGCTGCAGTCGAGGTTACCCTCTCTCCATCTCCTCTGATCTACTGGCAAAATCTCTTCTATGCCTTACTGATGTATTTGCTTATAGCTGAAGGGATTTTGTGTTTGTGCAGTGTTCACTCCATTTGGTACTAATTCTGACCACCTTTTTGGGGGCACCTGACATCTGGGGCAAGAAAAACTGAAGAAAATGGCGTCGGTTGCATTATATATACCCCTGTCGCACTGACGTCAGGGAAGAGGCGACAGCAACCGACGCCTGACCAAGACTTTGGAATTCCTGCCGACTGCAGGACCGCCTGACGACAGGATAACCCAAGTGTGATGACTGCAGCAGGGTGAACACTCGAACATCTACATTTATGGTAGGTACAAAACTGTACTTTTTGGCACCAGGAGTTTTAGAATCTGTAGGAGAACTCATTACTGTATCAGTAGCACCTTTGGATGTTCCTTCCTTGGTGTTTGTGCCAGTGGATGCATGTGTCACCCCCCCCCCCCCCACACACACACACACACAAGGTCTGTCATGATCATTGGCAGCCTTGGCCTTGAGGTTTTCATGGTCTTTTCTAGTATCTTCTTAGTCTTCAGTGTCAAAGCCCGCTCCAGTAATCTTGTTTCTGGGATCATCCCTCTGAAAAGGTGTCATTAGTTCATAGCCTTAATGGCCACCCTGACCACAGACAAGTCCACTCTGGGGGTGGAAAGTCCACGAGATGTGGACAGAATCAGTGGCTAGACTGCACATAAATCACCATCACCTCCATTGTGTTTGTCTAGTACTGCAAGCCTTCCAAGACCCGCTTCACCAAGTTGCATTATCTGTCCACTTAGACAATATGGTGGTGATAATGGTACATTGACAAGCAAGGTGGAGCAAGATCCTACCAACTCTGTCAAGAAAGGATGAGGGTTTGGGAGTGGGCCATATCATCACTTCGCTTTCTGATCTCACTGCACATCTTTGGGAGAGCCACTGTCATCATGGGCAAGTTGAGCAAGCAAATATTGCTCCCACATGAATGGTCTCTAAACAAATTGATAGGGCAAAAAGATTTCCTATTGATAGGAGGATTACTGTGATATCTTTGTTTCACCTTTCTACACCAAATGCAGCAATTTCTTTTCCATCATTCCTCATAAGGGACATCTAGAGATGCATTGCTCTATGCTTGACTCCTCTGTACATTCCATCCAGTACCCTTCAATGTAAGGTTGATATAAAAAGTCAGGATGTGCACAGTGAAGGTGTGTCGCATAGCCCCATTCTAGCTGCACCAGATTTAATTTTCTTTGTTTTGGCTTCACTTAGTAAGGAATCCTGTACTTCTGTCACAGCTGCCCCTGACTGCTGTTATAGATTCATAAGTGTGTGCTAGGGTGACAACCACTGGGGCCTTTTTAAGGCTAGCCATGTATCTCAAAAATATAACAAGTTCTGGTACCATTGATAACTATAAGTAGAGGCTTGAGAGATGAACCATACACAGATTGCCTTTGTCCATTAGAGACATGGGTGCCAAACCATGGATATATTTTCTATTCTCTGTTCAGCTGTCCAAGTTGCACTTGAATTGGGTTAGGGAGGAACAGGAACTCTGCTTCACATGGGTGGGGAGCCTGTTCTGAAGTAGGGAGAAATCTCTTGCATACATACTTGTCTCTCCAATGGGAGCTATTTATATAACAGGCAAGGTTTAAATCTTTAGAATGGCTAATTATGGTGCTGTTTATTTTGCAGATATGCAAGACACCCATCAGAGTGGGGTCTGATGATACTTTGTATGCCAGTTATAGATCACCCTTAAAGAGCCTGTAGGAAACAGAATACAGGGATAGGGCTGTCAGGCAGTCTGCACAGAACATGTTATTTACTCCCTGTATTCTTTTTTTGAGGAACCTCTGTGGACGTTTTATTTGTTATATGTGCATGGTTAGGTAAATACCAAAAGGGGCATTGTACTCTATGATAGGTGTGATAAATGCTGAATACAGTGGAACAGTGACCTCCTTGGACCTAGATGCCATACCTTTATTTTACACCTTGCACAACAAGTGTTTTTTCTCACTACTGTAGACACATGATAGTCAAAGGCTAGATTGCTGTCTATGTCTGTGCCCGAGTCCCTGACTACTGGCTTGAGTGTGCTGTGAATATAATTTTCACCAGAGGTGGCCGACTTCCCAAGGGATACCATTATACATTTCTTGTAATTCAGTTTGTCTATGGCTCTGAGACCAGTTATTTGTCTGTGCCAGTTTTTCTTGGAGAACATTAGTGCCAGTGGGTGATTCTGTGACTGCTTAATTTGCAATCACCTGCAAATTTGGTCAGCCATAGGCCTTTGATGTTGGCTTTGACTTCAGAGAAGTAGATGCCAAAAGGGACCAGTCTCTGAGGGACTCCACTGGTGAATGTCCTCTTTGTAGAGTTGGACTCCCTAATTCTAATTTCCAGGGTCCTGTTTGTGAGCCAGCTGGCTATCCACCAGGTGACATAAGGGAGTTTACAGCCAACCTCTTGAATTTGTCAACAATGCCCAAGTATTGTGTGAAATGCATTGGCCAGGTCAAGATAGGCAATGTGAAATGTTTTTGCTTAGTCCTCTGCATTAATGACTTTCTCAAAGAAATCCATGACATTGAGTAGGCATAATCTCCCCTTGAAGAAACTAAACTGGGTTGGGTCCAGTGTCTGGAGGTTTCCTTTGTAATTTTTGATCATTACCATGATAATTCTTTCCATGGCTTTGCATATGAAATTAGTGAGGCTTATTCACTATTTACTTTCCACGGTCTGCAGATGGTCCCCCTTTGTTTGAAAGTATGATGATTGCTGTTCGCCATTCATGAGGCACAAAACCTGTTCGTAGGTTATGGTTAAGTAGTAATCCCAGAGGGTCTGATAGGTTATGTTTCATGCTGTTTAGAAGATGACCTGGGACATAGTCAAGGCCCATTGATACAGTGTTCTGGTCGCTAGAGCACTGAGGACCTGTTCCGTAGTGATAGTAGGGGGAGGGTATTTCCTGAGCGAATGTTGGGGAGAGAGAGGGGTAAAGTAAGAGCTGAATTTGTTTGCCAGTTGATTTGCCATATCTTCTGGCTCAGTATAGATAACCACAGTAATAATAAGCTCTGCACACAATTGTGTATTGCCATTGAGGTTGCAGACATAGTTAAATAATGTCTTGCAGTTGTTCTTGGCCTAGGAGGCTGACTCTACCTAAAATTTGACTTTGATAGATTTTATATGACCTCTAAGTTTGTTTGGTTTGATGAGAGCACTTTTTTTCCTGCTGGATGCTGCTCCTCCTAATGTTTACCATGATTTTTTTTCCTTTTGATATACAGCCTATTGATGATGCGATTCCACCAGGGTGGCTTTTTTTATGTAGTTTTGTACTTATTCATAGGTGGTATAGCTGCCTCTATGCAGCTATTAACATACTTATATAGGGATTATGTGGACTTGAAATTTTACCAAGTTATCACTTAATAATTGAGATGTTATGCAGTCCAGTCTCGCCTACATACTTACCCGTGGGTTCAGAGCCGAATATCGGCTCCGACTCGGCCAAACTTTTCTAGCTCGAAGTCTTTCTGTTGGCTGGGCTAAGATGGTATCCCATGCTGCATTGCTCCATATCCCCAGATTTCGTTTGCCGCTCGTGTAGCTCGGACGTGGTTTTGCTGTTGGCTGTGGCTAAGTACCTTTCTTCTTCTTCTTGAGAGAATTTATTACAAACAAAAAGCTATTTTAATAGCTATTTCTAGTTTGGTGTTTTGTGCATAATTTGTAGTGTGGTTGTTTTTGTGGTATCCCCCTAGCTGTTCCAATGGGCTATGCCCATTTCAGTTAGAAGACCTAGTCTGTCCCCTTGCTTGTCCCTGTGTGTGTCTGTCTAAAACCATTTAAATTAGAGGTTTTAGTGTCTGTTTTCCTTGTTGTGTGTGCTAGTGCTGGTCTAAAACCGTTTAATTTAGAGGTTTTAGCCCTAGTCGCCTTAGTGTGTGTCTGATCTGAGATTGTTTGTGCAAGTTGGTTAGTGGTAATTTTGTTCCTGCGCTTAGTGTGGTGTATTTTGTGACTGTGGTTTTCTCCAGTCGGTTCAGTACCATGATCCTTTGTATTGGTAATTGTGATTCTTTATCAAGATGTCTAAAGATTCCAAGGAGCACAAGCCTTCAGGTTTTAAAAAATGCTCTAAGTGTTGTTATAAAATGTCCATCACCGATGGGCACTCAGTATGTGTCTATTGTCTGGGAGCAATCCATCTGCAGGAGTCTTGCAGCTTCTGCCATGCTTTTAGTCCCAGGGTACTTCAGGAAAGAAAGAATAAGTTAATTCTGAAGGGACTCTTGAAACCCTCATTCGAAGAGGGCCTGGAATCTGCTTCCAGCTCAAAATCAAAATCCACTAAATCAAAAAAGAGGTCTCCGGCTCCTTCATTCTCCTCGAAGCCACCGGAGAAAGTAATCAAACTAGCTTCGACCTCCTCGGCTCCACTGTCCTCCGGGCCGCAGGAAGTGTCGGTGTTGATTGAACCGGTGTCAGCTCCAATTATATTGGAACCTCTTCGGAGCTGATCGCCCAGTACTAGACAAGTTTCACCTGAGAGGAGATCTCGATCTCCCTCCCTGTCCTCCAAATCCTCCAGGACACTTTCAGATGTGGATGTTGATAGGGTGGTGCAGACTCCTTCAGTTACCGGTTTTGGCTAAATTGTTCTCGGCTCCGTCCCAGTCGGCTCCGGAGCCCGTCCTGATACCTTCTTCGATTCTTCCTCCTCCGAGCGCATCTCTGTCTTCAGAGCCAGAATGCTCCGCTCCATATGATGTTTCTGGGTCGGTTCCGATGGCCCCTCCGGGCTTATCGGTGCCGACGTCAGCTCCGACCCCTTCGGCGCCATCCACGGGATTCGGGACTCAGGATTCTTCAGTCGGGCCCTAGGGAGAGGCCTCGGGACATCTGTCGGTTCCTAGTCTCCCTCTCCGTGCCTCGGCTCGGGGAACCCCGACTCCTGTCATGGCCTCGGAGGCTGGTCAGTCCTCTGATTTGGGAGGGCCAGCCTTTGAGGCCGTGCGGAGTGCGCTGGCCAGATCGTCAGCTACATCATGCAGGTCGGTCATTCTGTCCCCTACCACCCCGGTGCGGGTCTCTGATCACCACCTGTCTGTAGACAGCGGAGCCCCAAGGCCTCAGGATACCCCCACGAGTGTTCCCCAAGTTTCTGAGGGCCCCTCATAGTGTTTGCCTGAGGAGCCCCCTACAAAGAAAACATGCAAGAGGAAGCACATAGACTCCCAGGGTGAGTCTCTCAACTCAGATACTGACCTCGAGGAATCGGAGGGGTCCCCCAAGTCATCCTCTGAGGATGTTTCTTTCTCCGACATCCTGGAGATATTGAAACAAAGAGGTGACTGGCCGTCCAAAGTCCCCTCCGAGGAGGAGTCGGTCTTCCTGAAGGTCTTTGGTGCTCAGCCACCGCCTCCTGGGTGTCCCCACCCTTCCAACCCTGACTCTATGGAACCTGTACCAAGGAGACCCAATAAATTTCTGTCTGCTCCCCCGGGTAAGGAATTTTTGTCCAAGGGAGTCCCTGTGGATGCCATGGTGGTGGCAGCGGCCACCCAGAAGGAATTAGCCGAGACGTCTTCCTCCGTCCATCCTCCTAACGAGGAGTCTAGGACCATGGACCGGTACGGGAAGCGTACCCTTTCGTCAGCAGCCTTTACCTTACGGTCGCTGAACTACTTATCTCACTTTACTCGGCTCCAGAGAGATCTCCTCAAGGAGCTAGGAGATACTCTCACTGGTAACATTCCTGAGGCGGTGGCCCAGACGGTTAACGCACAGGTGTCTACCCTCAATTCCATCGTTAACTCCTCCATGAGGCTAATTTCATATGTAGCCGAGGGAGCGAGTAGGGCAGCAAGCTCAAGAGTCGCCCTTAGGAGGCAAGCCTGGATGCGCCTTGTCATTTCGCGGAGGCCTTCAAGTCTTCATTCACTGACGCCCCCCTTGATGGTTCTTCTTTGTTCGGAACCAAGGTGAAAGACACCCTCACCAGGCATGAGCAGGAGGGAAAAACTCTGTCTACTGTAGGGGTCCGTTTTTCCCTTCCCTGTAGGCCTTACCCCAAGGCCCAGAGGGGTGGAAAGATGTGGTTCAAAAAATCACAGAGTTTTTTTTCCCGGTGCACAAGGTGAGCCCCCCTCCAGAGGCAGAGGAGGGGGAGGTTATTCAGGAAGACGCCACCCTAGAGGCAGAGGGGGCCCCCGCAATTCGGGAGACGTCGCTCCTGATGAGAGGCCCGACTGTGCATTTCAGGAGCAAGTTGGGGGTCGAATATCGTTATACCCGGAAGCCTGGCAAACCATCACCCAGGACCAATGGGTATTACGAATAATTTCCGGAGGTTACACCATCCCCTTCCAGTCAGAAAAATCCCAGACGTTCCACCCAGTCAAAGGGATCACGCGGCTTCAGAGGTTTCAAAGCTGCTAGAAAAAGGAACCATCCAGCATGTCCCCTCAGACCAGATCGGATTAGGGACTTACTCAAGATTTTTTTTGGTGCCGAAAAGAACAGGGAACCTGAGACCCATATTAGATCTCAGCCAACTGAGCAACCATGTACAAAAGTCCAAGTTCCGTATGATCACATTACAGTCAATTCTCCCATTGTTGGGAAAAGAAGTATGGATGTGCTCCATCGACCTCAAGGATGCTTGCTACCATATCAAAATGGACAGGGCATCCAGGAGTCACCTACGCTTCCGGCTGGGAGCCAGTCATTTTCAGTTTCGAGCCCTGTCCTTTGGTCTCACCACAGCCCCCAGGGTGTTCACCAAGTGTATGGTGGTGGTGACAGCTCACTTGAGACGTCAAGGATTCCAAGTGTTTCCATATCTGGACTACTGGCTCCTCACTGCCACCACCAGGCATCTACTAATCCAAACCAGGGACGTTACCATCACTCTCTGTCAACAGTTGGGCATAACACTGAACTGGAAAAAATCTGCCTTGTTGCCCTCACAGCATGTCATTTTTATAGGTACAAAGCTAGACACCGTTCAGATGCGGGCCTTTCTACCACAGGAAAGAGTCAGAGTCTTACAGCAACAGGTTCACGCCCTGCTCCCCCTGAAAAGAGTGAAGGCAAGATGGGTTCTCCAACTCCTAGGGACTATGGCAGCAACAATTATGTTAGTCCCTCTAGCAAGATTACATATGAGGCTCTTTCAATGGCTCCTCTTTGCTCAGTGGTCTCTCCAGAGACTTCCACTTTCCCACCCTATTTTACTCACGGACAGATGCAAATAGGATCTCAGTTGGTGGCTTTGCACCAACAATCTGGACAGAGGAAAACCCTTTGTTCCGCCGTCCCCGATTGCCACGGTGACCATGGACAGTCCAAGGCACGTGGCAAGAGTGCGAGATACATCTGCATATCAACGTCCTAGAGATGAGAGCGGTGCTACTTGTGTTGCAGGCACTTCAGAGCTTTTTACCTCTCGGGACTATTGCAATCCACTCGGACAATATGTCAGTGGTGTGGTATCTGAACAGGCAGGGAGGAACCAAGTCATACCCCCTGTGCAGAGAGGCCATGCGAGTGTGGCAGTGGGCATTATCTTCCCAATGGTTTATGGTGGCAACGCACATTCCGGGGAAGGTCAATGTGATCGCAAACAGGCTAAGCAGAGCTATTTTGATGCCTTACGAGTGGTCCCTGAACCATCTAGTTGCAGAACGGATCTTCAGCAGATGGGGTCAGCCTTGCTGCGACCTTTTTGCCAGCTCCCTCAGTGCCAAATGCAGCAGCTACTTCATGTTGATCCCCCCTCCCAGGGGGAGTCACCCAGGGACGCTCTAGTCCACGATTGGCCCTCCGGTCTGCTATATGTTTTCCCTCCGTTCCCCTTGCTGTCAGACGTGATTCAGAAAGCGCAATCCTTGGAAAGCAGAAAGATTCTGATTGCTCCACACTGGCCTCATCAAGTTTGGTTCCCCTTTCTCCATCCCCACATCGTGGACAAGCCTTGGACTCTGGACCCACAACCAGATTTACTGACACACATGTCAGGGCAGCTCCATCCCTCTCTGCAGACCCTCCGATTGACAGCCTGGCTACTCCACTTCCATCGTTAGTTAGGCTTCATCACTTTTCACCTGAGGTAGTTCATATTTTATCTTCCTCTTATAAGCCCTCTACTTGGAGGATTTATTCCAGCAAATGGAAGAGATTTTTTATTTGGGCTCATACCCAAGGGATTGACCCTTACACAGCTCCAATTGCTTCTGTCTTGGAGTTCTTGTCTATACTTTTTCATCAGGGTTCAGCGTCCGTCACCATTAAAGTCCAACTGGCAGTGATTTCTAACTTTCATGTTGCTAATGAGCCTAGTCTGATGGCTCACAGACTCTGTAAGGCTTTCCTGAAGGGCACTCCGTCTCTGTTACTCCGTCCTCCGGTCACGGAACCTATCATGCCTTGGGATTTAAATTTTGTTCTGCAGGCTCTTACTTCACCACCCTTTGAGCCTGCAGCTACTTGTGACTTAAAATTCTTGACCTGGAACACTGACTTTTTAGTAGCCATCACATCAGCCAGACGCGTCTCAGAGATTCAAGCTGTCTCTATCAAACCCCCATACTTGATCTTTCATAAGGACAGGGTTTCTCTTAGACATAACCCTTCTTTTCTTCCTAAAGTGGCATCCATATATAATCTTAATCAGTCTATTGAGTTGCCAGTGTTCTTTCCCCAGTTTTCAAACAAGGCAGAATTTAAATTTCATCAATTGGATGTACACAGACAGTTACGTTTTTATCTGCACAGAACCAAAGATCTCCGGAAATCTGATCAGCTGTTTGTTTCCTTTTCGGAAAACAGAATTGGGTCTTCTGTCTCCAAGATCCGCACTATCCAGGTGGATATCCAATTGCATCTCTCTCATTTATTCCTCAGGGGGTAAAGACCTACCGTTTCCAGTCAAGGCTCACTCTTCTGGGCTGTATCTACATCTACAGCCTATCAGGCCAGATTGTCTATGGATGATATTTGTGCTGCAGCTACCTGGGCATCTCCTCACACCTTTGTTACTCATTACAAGTTGGACGTGGTATCTAGGGGCAGGTCTTCCTTTGGTTCCACAGTACTCAGGAGTATCTTCCTCTGAGCCTCCCAGGATTTAGGTGCTGGGGACGCTGTCCCATGGGTAAGAATGTAGGCGAGATTGGACTACATAACATCAAGAAGTTATGTACTCACCATAACGTTCGATGTATGTAGTCCATCTCGCCTCACATTCTTACTTACCCTCCCACCTTCCCCCTTCCTGGAGGATCTGGAGGTTAGTTCTGGGTTTCAGAGCTCCCTTCACTTTTCATTTATTCTTCTTTCCTTGGGTATTGTTATGCATGAAGTACGAGTGTTGGTGTTCGCAGTAAACTAGATCTGGGGATATGGAGCAATGCAGCATGAGATACCATCTTAGCCCAGCCAATAGAAAGACTTCGAGCTAGAAAAGTTTGGCCGAGTCTGAGCCGATATTCGGCTCCGAACCCACGGGTAAGAATGTGAGGCGAGATTGACTACATGCATCGAACGTTATATTGAGTACAAAACTTCTTGTTCCTGAACATTCCAGAGTTATCTGGGATTCCAGGTTGTATTTTTACTTCAAAGGAGATTATTTTGTGGTGTGATGTCACCAGAGAGAACATTGCATGTTCACGGTGTGCAATGCAGTCCTGTATTAATGAAGACTATATCCAGTATGTTTGAGCCCCTGGTCACCCTATTAACAGTCTGCTCCAGGGAGTTTGTGTTTACAAAATACAGGAATCTCTGTGTCTGCACTTTTGGCATCTCACCTGGACATTCAGTTCTTGCATGATTGCGTGGTGCCTGATTTCTCCACTTCCAGTGATGGCCAGGGACCCTCCTTTCTGACTCTCCCTAGGTGGTGCAGCTCATCGCAGCTTCTCAAAAACATACCACTACCAAAGGCTTACCACTAGAAAGATTTATAACAATAAATAGTACAGGTTTTTAGTATGGGAAGCCAGACAAGGATTAGATATTTTTCATTCCATAGTTCTGCTGTTTAGGCCTTTTTTAGCAGAAATCTTTGAATAACAATCTATTTTTCCTCCATTAAAGTTAATTTGACCACCATTTCCTTTCACCAGGGTTTTTCATCTTCTTTGACCTCTCTCAGATTATGCAAAGCCTTCCTAAGATGACTCTTCCTTTCTAGATCACCCTTTCATCATCCAACTCCACCCTGTGATCTTAATTTTGTGTTAGAAAAGCTCACCTTGTCTCCATTTAAACCACCCCACAATACAGACCTGACATTTTTTTCTTGGAAAATTATTCTTGTGGGCTATCATATCAGCAAAATGAATATCAGAATTGTATGCCCTTTGAAATTCCTATACATTATTTCCTGTAAACAGAGTTAATCCGAAAGCTAATCCGTTCTTTCTGCCCAAAATGGCAATTAAGTTTAACCTGAAACGATATGGATCTGTCTATATTTTTGCCAAGTATTCTAATAAAGGAAAATACAGGATGCATTGTCTTGATGTATATAGATTTTATTTAGAAAGAACTAAGGAATTCAGACAATATGACCAGGTGCTTGGTCCTTTTCAACATGTAAGAAAGGGCAAATAGTAACTATTTTATTTCTACTAAAATGTCTCTCAGATTGCATCCATTTTGCTGTGCATCCAGTCAAAAATCCTTGCCATGCAATCCTAGAACATATGGGGAAGTCCTGCAAAGAAATGGCTGGATTGTGTGATTGAACCTGCAATAGGCAGGCAAAACATTGAACTGAGAAAGGTGGTGACAATTAATGTGACACATCCGAACCCATGTAGAAAAATGGGGAAACATTTTATGTTGATGGTGATGTATGTATGTGACAGTGCTTAAATGGTCCCAATTTTGACTCTTACTTTTGTTCTGTACCCCATAAAATTTTGATTTTCTGGTAAATCACTGAGTATTACAGTCAGTAATGCAGCCATTAGTCTTTCATACTTATTGTTTAGAAAAAGCATGTTGATACAAAACCTGTCATTCTGTTAACATTTAAAGTGAGTTAAGTGTAATATTTAAAAACTGTCCCTGACTGTTCTTCCATTATTGTTAGCTTTGTTCCCAGTTCTTGATCAAAATAGTTGAGCTATGTTGTCTGTGGTAAAGCTGTGTCTCTTTCTAAATGACTAAGGCTACCAGTAGGTGGGGGTATTTCTTTACAAAACTACTTAGCAGCATAGACGAACAGTTGTCCTAAAGCAAGAGATTAAAATAAAGGTGCATGTACATTTTAAAAGTCTGGGATTTGAAAATGCACATTATTTTTCTTTGTTAGAGTTCATATTTATCACATTGGAGACAACAGTATTGTTTTATTTGCAAAATTAATAAGATGGGTTAGTGTAACTGGAGTTGACATTATAGCCTTGAGCTTTAGGTAATTAATTCTTCCTTCAACAGATTGATGCATACTTTTTATTTTTTAATGCACTTTATCATTTTCTGTTAAAAAACCTAAAGAAGACAGCTGCATGCTTATCACACGGATGGTTGTGTGCACCTTCGGTCTTTGACAGAGAGAGTATTCTTTATGGCAGCAGCTGGGTTTTAAGCTCTTTGTTTCTAAACTGTAGCCACATAATCCTCTTACACTGTACTGATGAGGAAACAAAAAGTCCATAACATGGTGTGTATGCATCTAGTGGAGTTTGATCTTATTGGCTTGAATGCACCCAAAAAGACTTGAAAAGTAAAAAGCCATGGGCATTCAAAAGCCATGAAGCTGAAACATTGGAATGTCCTTAATAGGTCATTTGCATAATATCCTGTGGGGCTCCACTGTAGGAGGGTTAAGGTATTACACAGTGAAGACACCAGCTCATACGAGTCTTTCTTACAGGTTTTACTGAGTAGTTTGTCTGTGAAACATTTTTACCCTTTGCTTGGACTTAACTTGAATATAAAGACAAATCAGGCCTAGAAGAGTCCAAAGACTGTCTGGACTGAAAGAATATTAAGTGTATGTTTTTTATTTGAGATGGATCTATGGAGACTACAGCCTGATGTCTGGGATACAAGAAGTTAACTTTTCTGTGTATTCGTAATGAAAGTTTACATAAAATACGTGAAAAGTTGATGGAGAGCAGTTAAAAAATCAGTGGCAGGAAGGATGGAGAACAGTAAATGATTTTCATAAGAAATATTGCTTCTGATTCAGCAAAGGTAAGGGTTTTATGAGGTTTTTACTGGGAGATTTAAGATGTGAAACAGGAGAGGAACAGCAGCAAATGAAATGACAGCAGACTGCAGTAGCAGCATGGTAGTATACTGGCGTTGCTGCAATTAAAATTGGAGACGCTAAGGAGAAGAGTAAAAGACATGAAAGGCCATTTTATGTGGGGTAACCTCAGATTAGTAGGGCATCAGGAGGAGGTGGAAGTTTTAAATGTGCAGAGCTGTAACAGAATGGGAAGGGGCAGGTTCATTTACTAATAAAATGTTTCATTGAGTACAGTGCCCCCTTTGGTATGTACATAACCAGCCATATCCAACAACTGGAACGTCCACAGAGATTTCAACCACCTAACATACAAACCTAGTTTGTTAGGATCAGAGCCTGGCTAGACAGAGTAGGAACCAGAGGATCATGAAGCCTCATAGATGGAGAAAAGATGGAGTGGATGTAAGAGAAAAGGTTTTGAGGTTCATATTGTGTGTTAGGGAGTTAATAAGTTCAAAAGAAAAAGAAGAGTGTTGTGTATAATGAAGAGAGCAAAGATGGTACTTTTGCACAAACTGAATTTGAAGAGAGCAGAGGTAGCTAGGCTGGCACGGAAAATTCCTGAGATGGTGTGTGAAGAATGT
Organism: Protopterus annectens; assembly: GCF_019279795.1. Taxonomy (NCBI): domain Eukaryota; kingdom Metazoa; phylum Chordata; order Ceratodontiformes; family Protopteridae; genus Protopterus; species Protopterus annectens. The sequence goes on from NC_056748.1 coordinate 773,477,601, forward strand.
GAAAAGGGTGGCTGAGGAAAAAAAGTTGCAGCAAACTGAGTTTGGGTGAGATGGATGGTTGAAGAGGTGTTCATTATTAATATAGGAAGATGCGTATTGGTTTGAGATTGGTGAAGGAGGTTGCAGAGATATTAATTGCGTTTTATAGTCCTAACAGCAACTTGTGAGAGAGAAATTTAAGTAGAGAGCTATTTTTTTTTCAAATATGTAGTGTTTTTTTTTTTGGATGAATTCTGTGGCTGTGAAGGCTCCCTTCGGCCTTTCTCTTCCCAGTACCACACTTATACAGTGTTCTTCAGATGTTTAACCCCTCCAGATCTTTGTTAACAAGTAGACTTGACTAGCAAAGACAGTGTGGGAAGAGAGTGGACCTGGGAGCCATCACTGCTGCTTTCATAAGATGTCATGGCACAGCATTGGTTAGCTTTACGAATGCTGGCAGACAGATGGTCATTCAGAAGGCTGCTCCTGCAAGCTATTAGGAGTAAGTCTCCTTAGGTACAACCCCATCCTTTCCTAAAGAGATAACAATAACACACCCTCATGCCCCACCCGTTCACCTAGTCTGCCAGCCATTCTTGTATTCACTGGGATCACACCATCATATTCTCCTCATCCCACCTCTGAAGAGAGGCAAGCATAGCTTTGTCATTCCCTTCTTCCCCCCTCCAAATCCCACAGGCATTATGGCCATTTATAGAACCCAAGTGTCCTGGCTGTAGCTGGGGCTTTATTCCAGTATGGCAGTAGAGGTGATTAGGAGAAAATTTTAGTGTAATACTGCATCCTACGATGGGTAGATTGTTTTGTAAGATGGAGTTCAGTAGTGATTTTCAAAGAGAACTTTTTAATTAGATGTGCAGAAGTTGTAGGGTTAGGGGTTGTCTGGAGACCAAAAGTGGTAGTGGAAAAGAATTTACATTTTCAGGAGATGATGAAACACTGTAGGTGTGATTTGATTTTCACTTGATAGGTTAATTTTGAAGCATTTAGTAGAGGTTAGAAATAGATGAGACATTGAGGACCATGTACATGTTAGGATGGAGTTGAGGGGAGTTCAGTGAGATAAAGTAGGCAGAAATAGAGCTTGTGTTGAGAGAAATAACATAGGAGTGTAGGAAAATGAGAGAGAAGAGTAGTATGACATGGAAAATGGAGGAATGGGCTGAAGGCAGCTTCAAGATAGTTACACAGGTCTGGGCAGAAAAGGAATGAAGGAGACACGAGTATGAGGAGGGAGCTAAACAGATTACAAAAAAGAAAAGGGGATGGTAGGGGAAATGTGGTCCCAGAGGTCAAAAATTTGTCAGGAATTAAGTGACTTAAGTAAATAACAGCGAGATGCAGGTATAATTAGGACAAAGAAGAAATAGAATATGTGGTGTGGTAAAAGCATGTAAGAGCATGTGCAACATGGGGGAGATAAGGTTTTTCAGGATCTCTGTAAAGAACTGTATTCCATGGCTAGAATGAATGGGAATGAGTACATTAGGTAGTGCAAGATACAGCTGTCATTTTTTCTAAAGATAAAGAAACACAGAGAACACTGCCAGTTTTCACCCTTTCTTATTGATAAATGCAGATGCTAAGGTCTTTTTTTGGGCTTTGGCAGAGAGGATAGAGAAAGTCATCTGTAAACAGAACAGGCACATTTATCACGGGGGTTCTTTCATAGCTAATTAGAGCAGTTTCAGTGAGAAGTGGGAGAAGCAGTCACGGATATATTTGTTTATTAGCAGGGACGTTCCTTCATTGTGTGCAAGAGATAAGGCGGGGCATGAGAATGTGAGCCTGCCAAGGAGACCACTATTTTGTAGCTTGCCATAGCGGGTGTATGGATGCATGCACCCAGATAGGCATGAGTGTACCAGATACTGTATCTCAGCCAGTAAGTTAAAAGCAGAAAGCAAAGACCTTCTGTCTCCCTGCAGATTGTAAACTCACATTCTCTCTCTGGCCATCACCTCGGTCATCTTCCATACCTGTGTTATTTGATGCCAGAAAACAAGGGAATGAAGTGGTCAACAGGGATAAAGCTTGCTGACTGTTGGGAGATTTGGGAGCCATAGGCAGCATTCAAAACTACCACATATTCACTTTATGGTGCTGGTCTAGAGTGCAACAACTAGGTTGTTAGAAGGCCTTCCGCAATTGTTAAGTAGAGAATCCATTGCAGGTTTAGTAGTGGCACAATAGCCACATCTGAACTACCAACAACCAGTTCTGAAATACATCACTTTAAATGCTTTCACTGGTTGTATCAACTGCAGAAGTACAAGGACAATATAATGATTCAAACTGAGCCTTATGATGGCGTCACATAGGCAATACCTTATTCCAATGCACAAGTTGAATTCCTTCTTCTAGTGTCACTTGCAGTGTAATCCATCAGATTTGTGTATGAGTAAATAATTTATAATTAGCCATTTAGTCATTAATTTATTCCAGGCTATTTTTCTTCTTGTATAGTCACTGTTCAGGCTGAACTGTACCTGCCAGAGGTCCATCAGAGTGGGGTCTGACAGTGCTCTGTATGCCAGGCATAGATCTCCCCTTAAAAGCCTGTAGGAGACAAAATACAGGGATAGGGCCTTGAGGTGGTCTGCATAGGACATTTTACTTGTACCTTGTATTCCTTTATTGAAGAAACTCTGTGGAGTTCCAATTATTGTATATGCCTGGTCAGTTACATACCAAAGGAGGCATTGTACTCAATGATAGGTCTGATGAATGCCGAATACAGTGGAACAATTATAAGTTGGGCAACATAGAATGATTTCTTCATTACTGTAGACGCATGATGCTTAAGTTAGATTGCTGTGTATGTGTGTCCCTAAGTTCCTGACTCAACTCTAACGGGTGCGTTGTCAATATGATAGTTACCAGGGATGGATGATGACTTCCCAAAGGATACTATTATGCATTTCTTGGCATTTAGTTTTAGTCCATGGCTCTGACACCAGTGATTTGTCTGTGTCAGTCTCTCCTGGAGAACATTTGTGTCAGTGTGGCATTCAGTGACAGTTACTAATTTGCAATCATCTGCACATTTAGTCAGCCAGAGACCACTGACATTAGCCTTGACTTATGAGGAGTAAATGCCAAAAAGGAGTGGTCCAAGGACTGATCCCTGAGGGACTTCACTTGTGTCTGGCCTCTTTGTATAAGTGGATTCCCCAAGTCTAACTTCCTGGGTCCTGTTTGTGATCCAGTTGGCTGTCTACCGGGTGACATATGAGTTTGTACTGAACCTCTTGAGATTGTCAACAATGCCTGAGTGAGTATTGTGTCAAATGCCTTGGCCAGATCAAGGTAGGCAGTGTGAACTATTTTTCCTTCATCCATTGCCTTGGTTACCTTCTCACAGAAGTCCACCAGGTTGGGTAGGCATGATTTGCTATTGACAAAACTAAACTGAGTTGGGTCCAGTGTCTGGAGGTTTACTGTATCTCTGTTGCTCATTTCCATAATAATTCTTTCCATGGTTTTACATATAAGACTAGTTAGACTTAATGGGTCTGTAGTTTCCAGGGTCTGTAGATGGCCCACCTTTGTGCAGAGAGATTACTGTTGCCTTTCTCCATTCATGAGGCACAAAGCCTGTTTGGAGGCTACAGTTAATTAGTAATTCCAGAGGCCCTGATAGGTCATGTTTCTTGCTATTTAGAAGTTATCCTGGGATATTGTCTGAGGCCATTTATGTAGTGTTCTTGGTCTTAGAGAAAACATTAAGGACCTGTTCCCTAGTGATAACAGGGGGAGTTATATTTGATGATATTTCCTGAGGGAAAGATGAGGGGGATAGAGGGGTAAAGTTGGAGGTGAATTTGTCAGCCAGAAGGTTTCCTATATCTTCTGGCTCAGTATAGGTGGCTCCATTTACAATGTGCTCTGCACACAATTGTGTAATGCCTTTGAGGTTGCGGACATAGCTAAAGAATGCTTTGTGGTTGTCCTTGGCCTGGGAGGCCAAACCTACCTCAAATTTGGCTTTGGTAGAGTTTATTTGTCCTTTGAGTTGTTTGTTTAGTTTGATGAGAGTGCCTTTATCCTGCTGGGTGCTGCACCTAATTTTTGCCATGATTTTCTTCCTTCTGTTATACAGCCTGTTGATTTTGTGATTCTTCCAGGGTGGATTTTTTTTTGTTTGTTAGTTCTATACTTCTTCCTGATGGGTACATCTGGCTCTGTGCAGCTGTTAACATGCTTACATTGGGTTTCTGTGAACATTTCTTTGTAGGCAACAGTGATGACCTTCGTGTTTCACTGTTGCAGTCATCACATTTGGGTTATCTGCTTGCAGGTAGCCCTCAGCCAGCCTGAATACCAGAGTCTTAGGATTTCTGCTTCGGATGCTCTCTTCTTCTATGACGTCAGATTGTCAGGGGTATAAAACATGCAGCCGACACCATTACATCAGTCTTTCTTGCTGTGCGGTGCCAGAAGCAAAAGCAGTTCGCAAGTGCCGCTCGGCCGTCTCCTGAAATTGTCGTTTTCAAGTTACAGACCCAAAGTCTTCAAAAAAGGTAAGTACCTCGTTGGGGATCCTTTTTTCTTGTTTCAACCGATATCAGTAAAAGTTAACAATTGTCTTGCATGTGGAAAGCAAATACCTCTAGAGATTTTCATTCTTATTGCAGCCCCTGTTTAGGCCCAGACCACGACGTCCCTTGCTGTCGGTTTTGTGCCTTGTTCAACCCCCGAACTATTAGTTGTCGGGCTATTTTTGCAGCTAATTACTTTCGTACTCTATCTCAGTACTCTGAAATGGCTTCATTAAGCCATCCAACTACCAATCTTCTGAAAAAGCGTAAGGATAAAGACTAGAGACAGACAGCATAGGTCCAAAACTGCCGACGACGCTTCCATTAAGCTAGTCGCCAGTCCGCCGGTACTCAGTGAGGCGCTTTTGCAGCCTCTGATACCCGCTACTTCAGATTCGCAGGCCTCTACTGAGACCCATTTGGAGTCCGGTATGCCACAAGATGCTTCTTCGACTATGGAACCTGTGGATGTCTCTACCTTGGATGGGTCTGGAGCCGCTGTGCAAGCACCTTTTTCTGAGGGTGTAGTCAGGCCTACAGACATGCATATTAAACCGACGCCATAGTTTCCATCCAGACGTTCCAAATCCCTTAGGCTAAATACTCGCACTACGCCGAGAAAACCAACAACGAAACTGCAGGCACAGGCCCATATGCCTCAAAAACAAATGCTTAGAATAGCTGAAGACCTTATTACCTTAATTAGGGGATGCCAGCCTTCCCCCTCTAAGAGACCTAGAATTGAATTTCTTTCTGATTCTTCTGATCAGGAATCTGATATTTCTGCTCCTTCTGATTACCAGGATTTGCCCTTAACTACATATGAGGATTCTGATGCAGAGGATTCCATTTCCTCGGCCTCCCCTCCAGAAGATCTTTCTTTCAGTGAAACCTTGCATACTCTCAGGGAGCATTTCTGCTGGGAAAGCCAGGATTACTCTGAGTCCAAAAAGAAACTTGGGGAGTTCTTACTCCTGCCTCAACACAGGCCTTTAGCTATCCCTCCTGTTCTGGACATTGTAGATGATGCTTTCTTGGAATCTAGCCTTACCCCAGACACTTTACCTCCAGCTCCCAGAAAACCTCACGGGTACTACAGAGTACCTGACTCTCACAAGATGTCCTTCAAGGATGCAACTGCAGTCCTGACATATGGGTTGTCCTGCCTCAGGCAGCCCTTCGGTCGGCCGGATTCCAAAGTCTGGGTCCGGCGTCGGCTGATGTTGCCCTTTCCCCGACGTCAGAGCGCCTGGGGTATAAAAACGTCAGCCGACGCCATCTTCTCCAGTCTTTCTTGCCGCGTGGCGCCCGAAGCAGAAGCAGTTCGCAAGTGCCGGTCGACCAGCTCCTGTGTTTTCAGCTACTGAAGTCTTCAAAAAAGCTAAGTACCCCGTTGGGGACCTTTTCTTGCCTCAGCCGATGTCAGATAAAAGTGAAAAAGTTAATAATTGTTTAACTTGTGGGAAACAAATACCTCATAAGGATTTCCACTCTTACTGCTTACCCTGCCTAGGCCCAGAACACAACGTCTCGGCCTGTGCAGCTTGTGCCTCTTTCAATAAACGCACTCTTAGGCGTCGGTCAGAGTTTGCACAGGATTATTTTGGGGAAGATTTCTGTTATATCATGCCGTCGGAGCTTCCGACAGCACATTTACCTAAAAAACGGAAGGATAAGAACCGACACCCGCGGTCCGCGGTCTCGGCCGACACCACGCTTAGGCCTACCGCGAGTGTCTTGGTCTCTTCTTTGCCGGTTTCGCAACCGCTACAGACCGACGACACCGCTCCACCGGTTACTTCGGTACCGGAGGCCAGCTCGGTGGTGGTTCCTGTTCTCCCCTCTGAGACCGTAGGCCAGGATATTTCTGACACCATTTCAGTGGATAAGACTACTCCAGCACATGGGGCTGCCAGGCCTCCAGTGTCTATGTCCATTAAGGCCTACACACGTGCTAAGGCTGCCAAACAGGCTAAGTCTGTCCCTCCAAGATCTGTTTCTCTGGGATCCACTTCTGGTTCTCAAATTTTAAGTTTAGCTGAGGACCTTATTTCTTTAATTAGGGGTTCACAGCCTCATCCAGATAGAGGCTCTCAGCCTTCTGACAAGAGGCCTAGGGTTGAGCAGGTAGACTCCCAGTCCTCCGATGAGGCCTCAGGTGATTCTGCACATTCAGACTACCAGGAGGAGGCCTTCCCGGCCTACGAGGATTCTGATGCGGAGGAATCTATTCCCTCTGCTTCTCCTCCTGAGGAGTTTTCCTTTGGGGAAACGCTTCATTCCATGAGGAACACTTCAAATGGCAAGGCCAAGAATACTCAGATTCTAGGAAAAGGTTAAGGGAATTTTTAAAGCTACCTCAGCATAGACCCTTAGCTATTCCTCCAGTTTTAAATGTTTTAGATGATGTGTACTTAGAATCTAGTGTTTCCCCTGACTCCCTCCCCCCTGCTCCTGTCAAGCCAGACAGGTACTACAGGGTCCCAGACACACATCAGTTTCTGTACAAGGGCCATACTGCTGACCCTGAAACTATTTCTCAGGGGCCAAAAGGGGTTTCCTCCACTACTGCTAAGAACCCACTCCCTTCGGAAAGAGATTCTAGGGCTTTAGAAAGGTGGGGCAAGAAAGTATATACATCTTTTACCCTTTCTATGCGAGCATTAAATTGTCAATTTCATATGATTCAGTATCAGGAATACATGTTGAATGACTTGCAAAAGAAACTGGCTTCCCCTGAACCATTAGATAGAAAGGGGTTACAGGAATTGGTTCATAATACTAAGCAGGTTAGCAGCCATTTCCTTCAGTGTGGATATGATGCATTGGAAGCTTCATGTAGAGCAGCAATGACAGGTGCGGTCATACGCAGACATGCTTGGTTAAAGGAGCAAACATTGCCAGACCATGTTAAAATTAAGCTTTTGGACGCACCACTAGAGAAACATAAGCTATTTGGTGCTACTGCACAAGAGGTTTTAAAGAAAATAGAGGAAAAGGCAAAATCAGTGCAAACAGTCAAAGATTTCCTCCAGGTACAGCCTCCAAGATTCAGCAGGAATTGGCCTTCTAAGCATTGGTCCTTTCCTGACACAGACAAATTTCAAAAAGGCAAAAACAGACGTGGCAGAGGTAGAGGGCAAACTCGAGGCTCCTATAGAGGACGTCAATGGCAGCCTCCGAACCAGAGAGGTGGGGCAGGACCTTCCACTGCTCCGCCAGGACAATCTCAATGACTTGACTTTCACTCCGCCATCCAGGGCTCAATTAGAAGCACCTTTGGGCGGAAAATTATCTTTATTCTCAAAAAATTTGCACAATATTACAAAGGACAAATGGATACCGGAGATAATAGACAAAGGATACAGATTCCATTTTCATACACTGCCAACAAGGCATGGCAGGCAAAACCTGCCACCAAATCAAAGGGCAGAGGCACTCAAACAAATAACAAACTAACTTCAAATAAGAGCAATAGAAAAGGTTCCTTCTGCAGAACAAGGACAAGGATTTTATTCAAGACTGTTCCTTGTTCCAAGAAAAGAAAACCAATGGAGACCCATTCTGGACTTGTCCGCACTGAATACTTACCTTATTGTGCCAAAATTCAAAATGCTGACTTTACAGCAACTCCTTCCCATGCTGGGCAAGGGGTCTTGGCTGGTAACTCTGGACCTCAAGGAGGCATACCTGCATGTCCCAATCAGACAAAGTTGCAGAAGATACCTCAGATTTCTTGCAGGCTCAGAGCATTATCAATTCTCAGCATTGCCCTTTGGCTTATCTACTGCGCCCAGAGTGTTCACGAAATGCCTGGCATCAGTATTTGCACATTGCAGACTTTAGGGGATACAAATATACCCTTACCTGGACGACTGCCTTATACAAGCGGACAGCCAACAAGCCTTGTTAAAAAACTTGGACTATGTCATTCACCTACTGCAGGCCTTGGGATACACAGTCAATATTTAGAAATCAAGTCTCGTACCATCCCAAAAAATACCTTTCCTGGGTGCCACACTGGACACAAACACCCAGATGGCATTTCTGATAAAAGAAAAACAAAAACAATTACCAGAATACTTCAGAAGATTGGCAACACACACCCAGATGACTGCAAGGAAAATCCTGCAGGCCCTGGGTTTCATGGCATCTTGCATTCTTCTGATTCCACATGCAAGGCTGCATATGAGGAAACTACAATGGTATCTAAAAAGTCTATGGTCTCAGCACAGCCACAGCCTGGAAACATTGATCCCACTCATTCCATGCCTTCAAAAGGAATTTCTGTGGTGGGCTCAAGCAAGCCAGATAAACAAAGATCTGCCTTTCAGCAAGCCTCATACAAGTCAAACCATAACAACAGACGCCTCAGACCATGGATGGGGGGCGCACATGGAGGGCAGATGCATTCAAGGACAAGCACCTGCATATCAACCAAAAAGAAATGCTGGCAGTGATACATGCAATCAAGGCCTTTGAAAAGTTCATGCATCAGGGCCATCTACTAATAAAGGCAGACAATACCACAGTTATGTGGTACATAAACAAGCAAGGAGGTACCCATTCCTACCCTCTTTGCAGACTGGCAATGAATCTCTGGGATATTTCCCTACAATTGAAAATAGAGCTACAATCCCAGTTTGTACCAGGGAAGGACAATGTTCTGGCGGACAGCCTATGCAGAAACATCATGGATCCACACGAATGGATGTTGCATCCAGACATTTTCTTACAAATAGCTCAAGCATGGGGAAGGCCGGATATAGATCTTTTTGCCTCCCACTTCAATCACCATCTGAAAAAGTTTTGGACAAGGACATACCATCCTCAAGCATGGAAGGCGGATGCTCTCTCCTTCAGTTGGAACTCTCTAACACTATATGCCTTCCCACCTCTTCCTTTGATGACCAAGGTGTTACTAAAGATCAAGACAGAGCAACCGAAAGTTATACTGATAGCTCCAGACTGGCCAAGACAACACTGGTACCCACTGCTATGGAGCTTGACACACACCAATCTGTGGCTCCTTCCTCAATGGCCACTTCTTCTGACACAGCACAATTACAGGACACTACACCCCAGCTTGAAAACATTGAAGCTGACAGCTTGGAAGATTCCATGACTATTACTCAGGATACACTTTCCAAAAGGGTAAAAGATATCATCCTGAGGCGCAGACCTTCCACTAGAAAACATACTCAGCAAAATGGAAGAGATTTCTTATCTGGAACAGCAAAAAGGGTCAAGACCCATCAGTGATGAGCATTCCACAGATCCTGGAATACTTGGCTGAAATGCTCCACAATGGCCTTTCTTATTCTTCCATAAAAATACATGCTTCAGCAATATCTGCCAAATATAACACTGATCCGCCTGTATTTTCTCACCCATTGCTAAGACAGTTTCTAAGAGGTATAAAGAACATCAACCCTCCAAGGAAACCACCAGTGCCTGCATGGGACCTCAACTTCATGCTGGAAAAATTAACTCTTCCTCCCTTTGAACCAGCAGCATCTTCAGAGTTGCAATTTCTGTCTTGGAAGACAGCCTTCCTTCTGGCAGTAACCTCAGCAAGAAGAGTTTCTGAGCCACAGGCCCTTATGGCAATACAACCATTTCTCATTTTTCACCAGGATAGAGTTACAGAACCAGTCCGTCATTCATGCCAAAGGTGGTATCCAGGGTGTCCCTGAATCAAGCTATTCACCTGCCTACCTTCTTTCCCAATCCTCAAAATAAAGGAGAGAGACTTCTGCACACCTTGGACATACACAGACAGTTGTGCTACTACTTGGGCAGAACAAAGTCTTTCAGAAAATCTGACCAGCTTTTTGTAGCTTTCGCTGCTGGATTGCAGGGAAAAGCAATTTCCAAACAGACAATTTCTAAATGGATTGGAAATTGCATTCGATTCTGCTACTCTTTTCATGGAAAAACTGTGCCAGTTGACATCAGGCCACATTCCACCAGAGCTACAGCCACCTCCACAGCCTTTTTAAGAGGAGTGGCAACAAAGGACATTTTAGAAGCTGCTACATGGAGCTCCATGCATACATTTTCCAAACATTATAACCTGCCTTTATACTCCAGGTCCAGAGCAGGATTTGCCTCTGCAGTCCTGCAGGGCATTTTAGCTACACCATCTTTGTCTTAGTGCCTGCCACCCCCAGGTTGGCTATGGTATTCAACCCATATGTCAGGACTGCAGTTGCATCCTTGAAGGACATAGTACAGTTTTGTACCTACCATAAATGTAGATGTCCGATAGGTATGCAACTGCAGTCAGATTTTCCCTCCCACCTACCCCTCTGTGGTATACTTTTGGGTTTCTACCCCTCATTTTAGCTACCTGGGGTAATCTTTTATGGTGTATTTGTTTTTTATGCTGTTGTACTTGTCTGGAATTTTTTCTCTGTTTTTCAAAATTTGGCCTTCCTTAGAGGGCACCTGGCATCTGGGGCAAGAAACACTGAAGAAGATGGCGTCGGCTGACGTTTTTATACCCCAGGTGCTCTGACGTCGGGGAAAGGGCGACATCAGCCGACACCGGACCCAGACTTTGGAATCCGGCCGACCAAAGGGCTGCCTGAGGCAGGACAACCCATATGTCAGGACTGCAGTTGCATACCTATCGGACATCTACATTTATGGTAGGTACAAAACTGTACTTTCCTCTTCAGGAATCCTTCTGTGGATCCAGAGACCATTTCCCAACGACCAATAGGCATTAAGGCTACTGCTACCAAAAATCCTACCCCTTCTTATAGAGATTCTAGAGCCTTAGACAGGTGGGGTAAGAAGGTATACACTTCTGCTACTTTGGCCATTAGGGCTTTAAATTGCCAGTTTCATATGTTAAAGTATCAGCAGCATGATGTTCTTTGTGTTTCACTGTTACAGTCATCACATTTGGGTTATCTGCTTGCAGTAGCCCTCAGTCAGCCTGATTATCAAAGTCTTGGGTCCTGCGTCTGTTGCTGTCTCATCTTCCGTGACGTCAGGTAGTCAGGGGTATAAAGCATGCAGCCGATGCCATTACATCAGTCTTACTTGCTGTGCGGTGCCCGAAGCAGAAGCAGTTCGCAAGTGCTGGTTGGCCGACTCCTGAAATTTTCGTTTTCGAGTTTCAGAACTGGTCTTCAACTAAAGCTAAGTACCTCGTTGGGGAAACTTTTTCTTGCTCTTTACCGATGTCAGTAAAAGTTAATAATTGCATTTCTTGTGGAAAGCAAATATCTGCTAAAGATTTTCATTCGTATTGTATTCCTTGCCTAGACCCTGACCACGACGTACCTCGCTGTCTGTTTTGTGCCTTATTTAACCAACGAACTATCCATCGTCGGTATATTTACGCTTCTAAATATTTCGTTTCACAGTTCAATTTTCCAGATATGTCTTCAGTAAGCCATCCGAGTACTGACATTCCGAAAAAATGCAAAGATAAAGACAGAGACAGGCCGCCTAGGTCCAAAGCTGCTGAAGGCGCTTCCCCTAAGCCAGTCGCCAGTTCGCCGGTACTCAGTGAGGCGCTTTTGCGGCCCCTGGTACCTGCTACTTCAGATTCGCAGGCCTCTGCTAACACCCATTCGGAGTCTGGTATGCCGTGAGATGCTTCAACTGTGGAACCTGCAGATGTCTCTACCTTGGATGGGTCCAGAGCCGCTGTGCAGGCACCGGCTTCTGAGGGTGTATTCAGGCCTACTGACTTACATATTAAACTGACGCCACCTTCTTCTTTAAGGCCTAAAACTCGAACCATGCCTAGAAAACCGACGCCCAGACCGCATGCTCAGGCCTCTATGTCTAAAAAACAAATGATAAGAATGGCTGAAGACCTTATTACTTTAATCAACCTTCCCCTTCTAAGAGACCTAGGACTGAATTTGCTTATGATTCTTCTGACCAGGATTCTGAAATTTCTGTTTCTTCTGATGACCAGGATTTACCCTTATCTACCTATGAGGATTCTTTTGCAGAGGACTCTATTCCCTCTGCTTCCCCTCCAGAGGATTTCTCTTTTGGTGAAACCTTGCATACTCTTAGGGAGCATTTCTGCTGGGAAAGCCAGGATTACTCTGATTCTAAAAAGAGGCTTAGGGATTTCTTACTCCTGCCTCAACACAGGCCTTTAGCTATCCCTTCTGTACTAGACATTGTTGGTGATGCCTTTTCGGAATCTAGTTTGGCCCCTGATTCTTTACCTCCTGCTGCCAGAAAACCTGATAGATATTACAGGGTTCCTGACTCTCACAAGTTCCTTTTTAAAAATCCTACTGCAGATCCTGAGACCATTTCACAGGGACCCAAAGGCATTAAGGCTACTACTGCCAAAAATCCTACCCCTTCTGATAAGAGACTCCAGGGCGCTGGATAGATGGGGTAAGAAGGTATACATTTCTGCAACCTTGGCCATTAGGGCCTTAAACTGTCATTTTCACATGTTAAAGTATCAGCAACATATTACTGGATTACTTAAACAGAAAATTATGTTGATTCCTGATTGTGCTGAAAATAAAGATTTACATGATTTAATGCATTCTGCTGAACAGGTTGGAAAACATACTTTGCAATGTGGTTTTGATTCATTAGAGGCATCTTGCAGGGCTGCTGTCACTGGGTCTGTACTTAGAAGGCATGCTTGGCTTAAGGAACAATCTTTGCTAGATCATGTTGAAGCTAAATTGTTGGATGCTCCCGTAAATCAGGACCGCCTGTTTGGCGACAAAGCAGAAGAAGTTCTTAAAAAGCTGGAGGAAAAAGCTAAATCTGTGCAAACTGTTAAAGGATTTCCTACAAGTACAGCCTTCAAGATTTAGTAGGCATTGGCCCTCTAAGAATTGGTCCTTTCCTGTTTCTTCCAGGCCTTCAGTCCAAACCCAGAACCAGCAGAACTCCCAGGTTTCAGTCCCAGGGTACGCACAGGACTAAGCAGTGGGGGGTTTCTGCTTCCAAATCAGGGAGTACTAAGACTCCCCACTATGGTAAGCTGTCTCAATGACTTAACTTTAAAACTTCAAAGATTGCTCTGCAGGCCAAAAACTGGGAACTCATTACCCAGGACAAATGGGTTTTAAATATAGTTTCCCAAGGATACAGATTTCACTTCCACACGTTACCAACCCCAAACGGTTGGCCAGATCTACCCCCAAATCAGTGGGCAGAGGCTCAAAAGCTAGTACTCTCTCTCTTTAGTATAAAGGCTATTCATACTGTACCAGAAGAGGAAAAGGGACAAGGTTTCTACTCAAGACTTTTCCTGGTACCCAGAAAAGACAATTCATGACGTCTTATCCTGGACCTCTCCATCTTAAACACTTTTTTGGTGATTCCAAAATTCAAGATGCTCTTCACCAGTTGCTTCCTATGCTAGGCAAAGATGCCTGGTTGGCAATACTGGACTTAAAGGAAGCCTACCTGCACATCCCAGTCAGGGAATCTTGCAGAAGATACCTACGCTGTAAAGCAGGCTACATGCACTATTAGTTCTCTGCACTGCCCTTTGACTTATCTACTGTGCCCAGGGTATTCACAAAGTGCCTAGCTCCAGTCATTGCATTTTGCAGGCAACGAAATATTCAAATATACCCATACCTGGACGATTGTCTAATTCAGGCAGAAAGCCAGGACACACTTTTGAATTATCTGGCATTTGTACAAAAGGTGCTAACTTGTCTGGGGTATGCCATAAACCAAAAGAAATCACATCTGGTACTCTGCCAACAAATTATATTCCTGGGAACAAGCTTGAACACAGCTTTCCAGATGGCTTTCCTTATGCCAGAGAAACAAATTCATTTGAGAACTTACTTCAAACTAATGGCCACAAAGACCCTGCTATCTGCAAGCAAATACTACAAGCCTTGGGGTTCATGGCGTCCTGCATTCTACTAATTCCATATGCAAGACTGCATATGAGGAAACTACAGTGGTATCTAAAAAGCCTATGGTGTCAACATTCTCAGGATCTAGAAGCAATGATTCCTGTCATACCTTGCCAATGGTTAGAATTCCTTTGGTGGGCAGAGGCCTGCCACCTAAACAAGGGACTACCATTCACTCTACCCCCTGCCGCCCAAACCCTAACAACAGACGCATCAGACTATGCATTGGGGGCTCACCTGGCAGGGAAGTGCATTCAGGGCAAATGGAGTCCAAGTCAAATGCACCTGCATATCAATCAAAAAGAAACGTTAGCTGTACAGAACGTGCTGACAGCGTTCAAGGACCACACTCTTCCAGGACAATTAATGGTAAAGATGGACAACACCACTGTTATGTGGTACATAAACAAGCAGGGGGGATACCCATTCCTACCCCCCCTGCAGACTAGCCATGGCTCCGTGGAACACAGCCTTGAGCTACCAAGTGCATTTATAGGCTCAATTCCTGCCAGGAAAACTAAATACACTGGCAGACGAACTAAGCAGAAATCTCATGGACCCACACAAGTGGAAACTGGAACCAAAGACTTACAACATGTTGATAAACAAATGGGGGAGCCCAGATATAGACCTGTTTGCCTCCCCCCAGAACTACCAATTGGACAAATTCTGCGCAAGGACTCCCCACAAACTAGCTTGGAAAGTGGATGCTCTGTCCTTCAGCTGGAAAACTCTGTCAGTTTATGCCTTTCCCCCTCTGCCTCTCCTCTCCAAAGTACTACTAAAGATCAAACATGACAAACCAAGGATGGTATTGATTGCACTAGACTGGCCATGCCAACACTGGTACCCCCTCTTGTGCATTGTGTCACTGCTGGCTCCATGGCACCTGTATCAGACCCCTACCCTGCTGTCTCAGCAGGACAGCCAGATTCTGCACCCTTAGCTTCAAACCCTGAACCTGACAGCCTGGCTAATTATCTAATTTCTCTGTTGCCATCCCTCAGTAAACAAGTGTTGGATGTCATTTTGGAGGTCTAGTACTAGAATATCTTATGCTGAAAAATGGAAAAGATTCTGTGCCTGGAACCAAACTGAAGGAATGGCCACAGCAGCGCCCAACTTACCTCAGATTCTCCAATACATAACTGAGGTGCTTCACAAGGGCCTTTCTTTTTCCTCCATCAGAATTCACGCCTCAGCCATTTCAACTCATTACAACACAGAACCACCTTCTTCTCTCGTCCACTGCTCAAGCAGTTCCTCAGAGGGGCCAAAAGCTTAAGACCACCCAGGAGAGCCCCAACTCCAGCCTGGAACCTTAACTTTGTATTGGAAAAACTCACTCTTCCTACTTTTGAGCCGGCTGCAAGTGCAGAGTTGAAATTCCTTTCTTGGAAAATAGCCTTCCTTTTAGCAATCACTTCAGCGAGAAGGGTTTCTGAATTACAGGCCCTTATGGCAGTGGAGCCTTTCATCATCTTTCATGCGGACAGAGTGTCCCTTAGGACCAATCCCTCCTTCATGCCCAAGGTGGTTTCCAGTATGGCTCTTAATCAGTCCATTCATTTGCCAACCTTCTTTCTAATCCACAGAACAAAGGGGAATGCATACTGCACTCCTTAGATGTGCACAGACAACTGAGATTTTACTTGGACAGGAATAAACCTCAAAGGAAATCTGAACAACTGCTGGTGGCATTTGCTGCAGGGCAGAGGGGAAGGCGATTTCAAAGCAAATACTTTCTAAATGGATAGGCCATTGCATTCATTTCTGCTATAAGCACCATGGAAAACCTCTCCCACAGGGAATTAGACCCCATTCAACCAGTGTTGCATCTACCTGCACAGCCTTTCTCAGAGGTGTCCCTATCAGGGACATCCTAGAAGCTGCTACCTGGAGTTCTGTACATACTTTCACCAAGCATTACCATTTGCCTATTTTCTCTAAATCCAGAGCTGGCTTTGCCACTGCAGTCTTACAGGGTCTTATATCTGGTCCTAAGGCTATCTGATTTTCTCCTCCCATCCTTAGCTTTGGGAATCTACCCAAATGTGATGCCTGCAACAGTGAAACACGAAGAACATTGTACAGTTGTGTACACTTACCATAAATGTAGATATTCAAGTGTATTCACTGTTGCAGTCCTGGTTACCCTCCCTCCAATCCCCGACTTCTTTTGGCTATACCTCTACTCTCCTTTACTATGCCTAAAAGCTTTTTGGTGTAGTTGCTTTTTTGTTGGTTGGAGCTATACCATTGTGTATATATATATATTTAATTGCTTCCCATTAGGGGGGGCATCTGATATCTAGGGCAAGAAAAACTGATGTAATGGTGTCAGCTGCATGCTTTATACCCCAGACTACCTGACATCATGGAAGATAAGACAGCAACCGAAGCAGGACCCAAGACTTTGATAATCAGGCCGACCGAGGGCTACTGTAAGCAGATAACCCAAATGTGATGACTGCAACAGTGAATATACTCGAACATCTGCATTTATGGTAAGTGTACACAACTGTACTTTATATGGGACTACTTAAACAGAAAATAATGTTGATTCCTGACTGTGCTGAACACAGAATTAAAATGTGGTTTTGACGCTTTAGAAGCATCGTGTAGGGCTGCTGTCACTGGGACTGTACTTGGAAGGCATGCTTGGATGTTCATCGTGTTACCCTGCTGCAGTCATCACACTTGGGTTATCCTGTCGTCAGGCAGTCCCGCAGTCGGCCTGAATTCCAAAGTCTTGGTCCGGCGTCGGTTGCTGTCGCTTCTTCCCTGATGTCAGTGTGCCAGGGGTATATAAGAGGCATCCAACGCCATTTTCTTCAGTCTTTCTTGCCGCGCGGTGCGCGAAGCAGAAGCAGTTCACAAGTGCCGGTCGGCCGACACCTGAGATTTTCGAATCGAGTTTCAGTCCGAAGTCTTCAAAGCTAAGTACCCCGTTGGGGAACCTTTTCTTGCCTCAGTCCAATGTCAGAAAAAGTTAACAATTGCATTTCTTGTGGGAAGCAAATACCTCATAAGGACTTTCATTCTTTTTGTATACCTTGCCTAGGCCCAGACCACGACATCACTGGTTGTCGGTTTTGTGCTAGGTTCAATAAGCGAACTATAAAGCGACGCTTTGATTTCGCACGACACTACTTCGGTAGGAAATTTAATTACACTATGCCGTCGGAGCAGCCGACTCCCGGCGTGCATAAAAAACGCATAGATAAAGACAGGCAGCCTAGATCCAAGCCAGACTCCGAGGCCACGACTGGGCTGGTCGCCGGTTCTCCGATTTTCCGGTTTTCAGTGAGGCGCCTACGCAGCCCCTGGCTACCGCTGAATTGGATCCCCAGACCACTTTGGATTCTCCAGCAGAGAGTTCTAGGCCGATGCAGCCATTTTCTTTAGGCCCTACCGACAACATTGCAGAAGGAGAAGTCGGTGCTGTAGAAACACCTTCGGTTTCTGAAGGTGTCTTCAGACCGACTACTCTCACCATAAAATCTTATGCTAAGCTTAAGACTCCTCTAAAACCAAAAACGACTGCACTTCAGTCTCCAGTTCAAGGCCCCATGCCTAAGAAACAGATGCTTAAAATGGTTGAAGATTTGATTTCTTTTATACAGGCCCCCCCCCCCCCCCCGACAAAAGGCCTAGACAAGAGGAGGATTATGCCTCCTCTGATCAAGTGTCTGTTTCCTCAGGCTCCTGTGAGGAACAGGATTACTCCTTTCCCCCTTATGAAGATTCTGATGCTGAAGATTCCATTCCCTCAGCTTCTCCCCCTGAAGACTATTCCTTTGGGGAAACCTTACATACCATGAGGGAAAATTTCACTGGGAAGGTCAGGACTACTCCGACTCAAAGAAAAGGCTCCGAGAGTTTCTTTTATTCCCCCAGCACAGACCACTTGCTATCCCCCCAGTTTTAGACATTGTGGATGATGTTTACTTAGAATCTAGTCTAAATCCAGATTCTCTGCCTCCTGCTCCAGCCAAACCAGATAGATACTATGGAGTGCCTGACTCACACAAATTCCTTTACAAAAGCCTTGTTGCTGATCCAGAGACAATCTCCCAGGGTCCCAAAGGGGCTAAGGCTTCTATGGCTAAAAATCCTGTACCTCTGAAAGGGACTCCAGAGCACTAGATAGGTGGGGGAAGAAGGTTTTACACCTCAGCTACTCTAGCTATGAGAGCACTAAATTGTCAATTTTACATGCTTAAATACCAGCAATTCCTAATGTCTCAAATAAAACAAAAGATGAGCACGCACCCTCAACAGTCTGAATTCAAGGAAATGCAGGATCTGTTGCATGCAGCTGAACAGGTGGGCAAACATACTTTACAATGTGGTTTTGATGCCTTGGAAGCTTCCTCTAGAGCAGCTGTTACTGGGTCTGTTATACGTAGGTACGCTTGGTTAAAGGAACAAACTCTGCCTGATCATGTTAAAGCAAAGTTACTAGATGCACCCTTACAGCAGGATGTCTTATTTGGGGTTAAAGCAGAGGAGGTCAAAGATTTCTTACAGGTACAGCCCCCACGCTTCAGCAGAAATTGGCCAACAAAAAATTGGTCCTTTCCAGCTTCTGACAGACCACAGAGGGGTAAATACAGGTGCCCAAGGGGCAGAGGACAAGCACAAATCCCTTACAAACCTCGCCAATGGGGCACTGCAACACAGAAGGGAGGAGAAGACAGGTCCCAAACTTACTAGAAGGCAAACACAATGACTTAAACCTCAAACTGCCAAGCAAAACTCTCTTGGCAGCTCCCTTGGGAGGAAAATTAGCACTTTTTGCAGACAACTGGCGCATCGTCACAAAGGACAAATGGGTCCTAGACATTATCTCACAGGGATACAGATTCCATTTCCAGACCTTGTCAAGGATAAAAGGAATGCCAAACCTGCCACAAAATCAATGGGCAGAGGCACAAAAACAAATTACAGCTCTCATGGACATGAGAGCCATTCAACTGGTACCTACACAGGAGCAAGGCCACGTTGGGCAAGAAAGCTTGGCTAGTAACGTTGGACCGCAAGGAGGCATACCTTCATGTCCCTTTCAGACAAAATTTCCGAAGATACCTCCATTTCATTGCAGGTTCAACCCATTACCAATTCTCTGCACTGCCCTTTGGCTTATCTGCTGCGTCCAGGGTCTTTACAAAATGCCTGGCACCAGTAGTTGCATACTGGAGACAAAGAGGAATTCAAATATACCCATACCTGGACGACTGCCTCATCCAAGCAAAAAGCAAGGACATTCTCTTACAACATCTGGCTTTTGTAAAACACCTTCTAAGTTGCCTAGGGTACACAGTAAGCGAAAAGAAATCAAAACTAGTGCCCTCACAAAATATGACATTCCTGGGTGCCAGCTTGAATACAGCGGCACAGATGGCTTATCTGACACCAGACAAACAACTACAATTAACTCAATACTTCAGAACGATGGCAACAAAGACCCAACTCCCTGCAAGAAAAATTCTGCAGGCCTTGGGCTTCATGGCATCTTGCATACTACTAATACCATTTGCAAAACTACATATGAGGAAATTACAATGGTAAAAAGCGTATGGACTCAACACAGCCACAGCTTGGAAACAATGATACCTCTCATTCCCTGCCTTCGACAGGAGTTTCTATGGTGGTCACAGGCATGTCACCTCAACAAGGGTCAGCCTTTCACCTTACCCCCAGCCAGGCAAACTATGACAACAAATGCATTGGACTATGCCTGGGGGGCACACATGGCAGGACGGTGCATTCAAGGCATATGGACTGCAGATCAAAGGAATCTGCAAATCAGTCAAAAAGAAATGCTAGCTGTACAGAATGCTCTGACAGCCTTCAAGGACCTCTTACATCCAGGACAGCTTATAAGGACAGACAACACCACAGTAATGTGGTACATACACAAACAAGTGGGTACACACTCCTACCCTCTATGCAGGCAAGCAATGACCTTGTGGAACACAGCACTGGCTTACCAAGTTGAATTACAAGCTCAGTTCCTGCCAGGAAAAAAGAACACATTGGCAGACGACCTAAGCAGAAACATCATGGATCCCCACGAGTGGAAACTGGATCCACAAGTATTTGCAATGATAACTCAAAAATGGGGGCACCCAGACATAGACCTGTTTGCCAGCCCCCAAAACTATCAGCTAACAAAATTTGGCACAAGGACTTTTCACCATCAAGCTTGGAAAGTGGACGCACTGTCATTCAGTTGGAAAATGCTGACAGTATATGCCTTCCCTCCATTACCCCTTCTCACAAAGGTGTTGCTGAAAGTCAGGATGGAGAGACCCCGAATGATACTCATTGCCCCAGACTGGCCATGCCAGCACTGGTACCCACTATTAAGGAATATGGCCCAGGGCCCACCATGGATTTTACCACAAATTACTCATCTGCTCACACAGCAAGACAGTCAGATTCTACACAGCCAGCTCAAAACCTTAAACTTGGCTGCATGGCAAATCACCTAAGCATCCAGCCAGCTCCACTTTCACAAGCTGTTACGGATGTTATTCTGGAGGCCAGGAGGCCCAGCACCAGGAAAGCCTACTCAGACAAATGGAAAAGGTTTTGTGCCTGGAACCAAGCTAAAGGCCAAAATACACTTCAGCCGGACATACCTCAGATTCTACAATATTTAACTGAGATGTTACACAAAGGGCTTTCTTTTTCATTTATTAAAATCCATGCCTCAGCTATTTCAGCTCACTACAACACGGATCCTCCCTTATTTTCACATCCACTCCTTAGGCAGTTTCTCAGAGGGGCCAAAAACATTAGGCCTCCCAGGAGAGCACCAACACCTACTTGGGACCTCAATTTTGTTCTGGAAAAACTTACGCTACCTCCTTTTGAGCCAGCTTTCTCAGCTGACTTAAAGTTTATATCATGGAAGACTGCCCTGCTGCTAGCAATTACTTCAGCCAGAAGAGTCTCAGAGCTTCAGGCACTAATGGCAGTAGAGCCTTTCCTCATTTTTCATCAAGACAGAGTTTCTCTACGAACTAACCTTTCCTTTATGCCTAAGGTGGTATCCAGTGTGGCTCTGAATCAAGCCATCCATTTACCCACCTTCTTTCCAAATCCACAGAACAAAGGAGAAAGACTCTTGCATTCTTTGGACATTTACAGGCAGCTGCCCTCACAAAATATGACATTCCTGGGTGCCAGCTTATATACAAAGGCCCAGATAGCTGTTGGCATTGCACACATTTGCTGATGCAAGTTGCTCAGGAATAACCTGTGTTACTACTTGGATAAAACTAAGGTTTTCAGAAAATCTGACCAGCTTTTTGTATCCTATGCTACAGCATCACAAGGAAAGGCTATCTCAAAACAGACCATTTCCAAATGGATAGGACATTGCATAGGTTTTTGCTACACCTACCATGGAAAACCAGTTCCTGCTAGCATAAGGCCCCACTCTACCAGGGCAGCAGCTACATCTACAGCCTTCCTCATGGGTGTGCCAACCAAGGATATTCTGGAAGCTGCAACTTGGAGTTCAGCACACACCTTCACCAAACACTATCACTTACCACTTTACTCTAAGACTAGAGCTGGCTTCGCCACTGCAGTTTTGCAGGGCCTTCTCGCCTCCTCTAACCTGTTTGACTCCACCTCCCATCCTTAGCTTTGGGATTCTACCCAAGTGTGATGACTGCAGCAGGGTAACACGATGAACATAGTACAGTTTTGTACCTACCATAAATGTAGATGTTTGAGTGTATACCCTGCTGCAGTCCAGGTTACCCTCCTTCCATCCCCTCTGACCTAACTAAAACCTTTCAATACCTTAAAATCTGATACAACCTTTGTGGTGTATTTGCTTATAGCTGGAGAGATGTTTTGTTTGTGCTAAACTTTTTATTATTGGTACTATCTACTGGCCACCTTTTGTGGGGGGCACCTGACATCTGGGGCAAGAAAAACTGAAGAAAATGGCGTCAGATGCCTCTTATATACCTCTGGCGCACTGACGTCAGGGAAGAAGCGTCAGCAACCGACGCCGGACCAAGACTTTGGAATTCAGGCCGACTGCGGGACCGCCTGACGACAGAATAACCCAAGTGTGATGACTGCAGCAGGGTATACACTCAAACATCTACATTTATGGTAGGTACAAAACTGTACTTTTAAGGAACAAAACTTGCCAGATCATGTTAAAGCTAAATTACTGGATGCTCCCTTAAACCAAGACTGCCTTTTTGGCAACAAAGCAGAAGTCCTCAAAAGGATGGAGGGAAAAAGCTAAATATATGTAAACTGTTAAAGATTTCCTACAAGTACAGCTTCCCAGATTCAGTAGGCATTGGCCTTCAATGAACTGGTCCTTTCCAGTCCCTTCCAGGCTTTCTCAGCCCAAACCAAGGAGCAGCAGACCACCTAGGCTACAGTCTCAGGCTACGCACAGACCTAAGCAGTGTGGGGCTCCCAATTACAAAGCAGGGAGTAGTAAGCCACCCCCCCTTGCGGAAAAATGGCACAATGACTTAACCTTAACCCTTCCAAGCCCTGCTCAACTACCTGCTCCTTTAGGAGGAAAGCTCGCCCGGCATGCAAAAAACTAGGAACTCATTACCCAGGACAAATGGGTTTTGAACGTAGTTTCCCAAGGATACAGATTCCACTTCCACACACTACCAACCCCAAATGGTTGGCCAGACCTTCCCCCAAATCAATGGGCGGAGGCCCAACAGCAGATTCTCTTTCTTCTCAGTATCAGGGCTATTCAGCCTGTTCCAGCAGAACAAAGGGGACAAGGTTTTTATTCAAGACTTTTTGTGGTACACAGAAAAGACAACTTCTGGCATCCTATCCTGGACCTCTCTATTCTCAACACCTTTCTGGTAGTTCCAAAATTCAAAATGCTAACTCTTCAACAGCTTCTTCCCATGCTAGCCAAGGATGCCTGGCTGGCAACCCTAGACTTAAAGGAAGCTTACCTACACATCCCAATAAGGGAATCTTGCAGGAAATACCTATGCTTCAGGGCAGGCTCCATGCACTGTCAATTCTCTGCACTTCCCTTTGTCTTATCTACTGCTCCAAGGGTATTCACAAAGTGTCTAGCTCCAGCCATTGCATTTTGTAGACAGAGAAATATTCAAATTTACCCATACTTGGACGAATGTCTGATTCAGGCAGAAAGCCAGGAGTTGCTATTACAACACCTGGCATTCGTAAAGAAACTTCTAACCTCACTGGGGTACACCATCAATGAAAAGAAATCTCACCTACTACCCTGCCAATAGATTGTATTCTGGGAGCAAGCTTGAACACAACTTCCCAGATGGCATTCCTCACTGCGGAGAAACAAGTTTATTTGACAACCTACTTCAAACTGTTGGCCACAAAACCCCAGCTATCTGCAAGCCCTGGGGTTCTTGGCCTCTTGCATTCTACTAATTCCATATGCAAGACTGCATATGAGGAAACTCCAGTGGTATCTAAAAAGCCTATGGTGTCAACATTCTCAGGACCTGGAAACAATGATTTCTATCATTCCTTGCATGAAGACAGAGTTCCTTTGGTGGGCAGAGGCCTGCTACCACAACAAGGGGCTCCCTTTCACTCTACCCCCTGCCGCCCAAACCCTGACAACAGACGCATCAGACTATGCATGGGGGGCTCACATGGCAGGACAATGCATTCAGGGCAAATGGAACCCAAGACAGATGCACCTGCATATCAATCAAAAAGAAATGTTAGCTGTATAGAATTCTCTGATGGCCTTCAATGACCGTATTCTTCCAGGACAACTATTGGTAAAGACAGACAACACCACAGTTATGTGGTACATAAACAAGCAGGGGGGAACCCACTCGTACCCTCTCTGCAAACTAGCCATGGATCTGTGGAACACAGCCTTGAGCTACCAACTGCACCTACAAGCTCAGCTCCTGCCAGGCAAACTAAATTTACTGGCAGATGACTTATGCAGAAATCTCATGGACCCACACGAATGGAAACTAGAACCCAAAATATTCAACTTCTTGAGGAACAAGTGAGGGACTCCAGAAGTAGATCTATTTGTCTCCCCTCAGAACTACCAGTTGAACAAATTCTGCACAAGAACTCCCCACAGTCAAGCTTGGAAAGTGGCTGCCCTGTCCTTCACCTGGGAAAGCCTCTCAGTTTATGCATTTCCCCCCGCCTCTCCTCTCGAAGGTTCTACTAAATATCAAACAGGAGAAGCCAAGGACAATACTGATTGCACCAGACAGGCCATGCCAGCACTGGTACCCCCTCTTGCGGAGTATGACACTGCTGCAGCCGTGGCACCTGCCTCAGACCCCTTCCCTGCTGTCCCAGCAGGCGGGCCACATTCTGCACCCTCAGCTTCAAACCCTGAACCTTGCAGCCTGGCTAATTCCTTGAGCTCTCCTCTAGCATCCCTCAGTAAGCAGATGCTAGGTGTCATTCTGGAGGCAACGAGGCCTAGTACTAGAAAATTCTATGCTGAAAAGTGGAAAAGATACTGTTCCTGGAGCCAGGCTCAGGGGATGGTCTCAATGATGACCAGCTTACCTCATGTTCTATAGTACTTAACAGAAATGCTCCACAAGGGCCTATCCTTCTTGTCAGTTAAAATTCATGCCTCTGCCATTTCAGCACATTATAATACTGAGCAACCCCTCTTCTGTCACCCTATGCTAAAACAATTCCTTAGAGGACCAAAAATTTAAGGACCCCCCCCCCCCCGAGAGCTCCCACTCCAGCCTGGGACCTTAACTTTGTTTTGAAAAAGCTCACCCCCCCCCTTTGAGCCAGCTGCAACAGCAGAGTTGAAATTCCTTTCTTGTAAAACAGCTTTCCTTCTAGCCATCACCTCAGCAAGAAGAGTGTCTGAATTACGGGCCCTCATGGCAGTGGGAACCCTTCATTATCTTCCATGCGGACAGGGTTTCCCTCAGGACTAATCATTCTTTTATGCCCAAGATGGTGTCTAGTGTGGCCCTAAATCAGTCCATTCATTTGCCTACCTGTTTCCCGAATGCACAAAACAAAGGGGAACGAATATTGCACTCTCTGGACATGCACAGACAACTTAGATTTATTTAGACAGGACTAAGCCTCTCAGAAAATCTGAACAGCTGCTAGTTGGCTTTGCTGCAGGGGCAGAGGAGAAGGCCATTTCAAAGCAAGCCATTTCTAAATGAATAGCCCATTGCATTAATTTCTGCTACAAGCACCATGGAAAACCTACCCACAGGGGATAAGATCACATTCCACCAGGGCTGCATCTACCTCTGCGACTTTTCTCAGAGGAGTCCCTACCAGGGACATCCTAGAAGCTGCTACCTGGAGCTTTGCACATACCTTCACCAAGCATTACCACATGCCTATCTTTTGTAAATCCAGAGCTGGATTTGCCACTGCAGTCTTGCAGGGCTTAATAACTGGCCCTAATGCTCTTTAACTTCCTCCCCCTTCCTTAGCTTTGGGAATCAAACCAAATGTGATGACTGCAACAGTGAAACACGAAGAACATAGTACAGTCGTGTACACTTACCATAAATTTAGATGTTCGAGTGTATTCACTGTTACAGTCCTGGTTACCCTCCCTCCAGCCCCCTGACTTCTCTTGGCTCTACCTTTCCTTCTTGTTTTGTATATTTATTTTTTCTGGTGTATTTGCTTTTTGATGGGGTGTACCATACCATGTAATTGCTTCCTATTGTGGGGGCACCTGACATCTGGGGCAAGAAAAACTGATGTAATGGCATCGGCTGCATGTTTTATACCCCTGACGATCAGACATCGTGGAAGAAGAGAGAGCATCCAACGCAGAAATCCAAAGACTCTTGTATTCAAGCCGGCTGAGGGCTACCTGCAGACAGATAACCCAAATGTGATGACTGCAACAGTGAATACACTCGAACATCTACATTTATGGTAAATGTACACAACTGTACTTTCTCAAGGTTTATGGGGGCTTGAAATTTTGCCAAGTTATCACTTAATAGCTGAAGGTTAGCCTTAGAGTAGTTCCTGAATATCCAGGTTTATGGTGTAACAAAGTTAAGGCTAGATACATATACAGTATAGTACTTTGATCTTGAGCTGCAAGGAGGAAGAGGTAAAAGTGAACTGATCATGTGTGTGAACTATTATGGTGGTTTCTTAGGTGTTATGATTATAGGTGGAAGTATACACTTGAATCAAGCAAAATCATACCTTTCCAGCATTTGAGATGAGCTATATCATTTAATTGCAAAACAGTTTGCTGGTCTTTTTCTATCTACCAACAAAGTTCTGCAGTTGAAGAAGAAATGTCTGTAAGTTCATACAGTTAATCAGGAAATAAATGAACCATGTACTTTGAGGCACAGGTTCATAGGCTGTTACTATGCTTATGACCTGAGGCTCTTTACAAGCCTAACCATTAAATCCCAATATAATACTAAATCAGAGATACCGTCTGTGCCCAAGATTTTTCTAGCAAGGACTGCCCATGTCCAGGAGAGAAGCAGGGGCAGTCCCCAACAGAAATTTATGGTTTCCCATCCATTCGTCTAGGTTGCGCTTAAATAGGGTCATGGAGGTGCTGTGCTTGACATGGATTGGAAGTCTATTGTTGAGGAGTAGCAACCTCTTAGTGATGTATCAGTCTGTCTAGCAGGTTCTTGTTATGTCACAAGCTAGATTGAGGTCTCTGGAACGGGTGACTCTAGTCCCATTTGAGTTACGGATGTGCAGCATTTTCATACCTTTGGGTCAGAGATAGCCCTGTAAGCCAGACATAAATCACCTCTAAGTAGTCTAGACGCTACTGAGTACAGTGACAGTGACTTCAGTCTGTCTGCATAAGACACGTGCTGGAGACCCTGAATTTTCTTTGTTAGAAATCTCTGAGGTCTCTCAAGCTGCTGCAAGTGTCTGGTACGGTACATACCAAACAGTGCATTATATTCAGTAACAAGCCTGATGAGGGACAAGTATAGGGGAGTTGTAACCTCTTTTGCTCTTGAGGCGATGCTTTTGCTACTCAGGTGAGTGACATAGAATGCCTTCCTCACTACAGTAGACTCATGGTGGTTGAAGTTGAGGTGACAGTCAACTTGTGTTCCCAAGTATCTCACTACAGAATTTATTCATGGCGTATTGTTTATTTTATAATCAGTGGGGACATTGTTTTTATCAAAGAGTATGTTTTTTTTTAGTATTTAGTTTAAGACCATGGCTTTGGCACCAATCATTGGTCAGTGTAAGGCCCTTTGGAAAAATGCTGACATTGTTAGGGGATTCAGTTATAGCACCTAATTTGCATTCATCCACAAACTTGATTATCCACAGCTGTCAGCCTGAAATGTTAGCTCATTATGGTTCCATGTTAAATGAATTCTCCTGTTTACTGGGCAGATGTCTAAAAATGGGTTATTTTACACAAATGAATGTTGGGAAAAAATAGTTTAATAGGCTGTCTAGATTGGCTTCATTTTACGCTTAGCCTGAAATACATAAAAGTTTATCTGACCCACCTGGTAGACCAGCTGTAGCAGCCGTTGGAACTATGTTTGAGAATATAGACAAAATGATTAGCATATATTTATATGGGGTTGTTGTACGTTTATCTTCATAGTGTGGAAGATTGATACGTATTGGTTAACTGTGGATGTAACAAGTTTATGTACTACAATTGAACATAAATTTGGTTTAGAGGTAGTGTTAAGTTTTTGGCGGATTTACCTAAGACACATTTTTTATATGAATTTATACACTTTTGTTTGAGCAAAATGGTTTTAAGTTTTATGAGACTTTTTCATCAGATTAAAGGAACAGCAATGGGAACACCCTTTGCTCCCTGCCTGTCCTTGTTTATTTATGGTGCTTTTTTAAAACAAGTATATTTTATTCCAAGAGTTTCTCAGCAGATTGTATGTTATCTTTTTATTGGTGATTTAATATTCATTTGTACAGAGGTATGACACATTCACAGAATTTTATATTTTACTGTTTTCTCCCATCCATCAGTTATTGATTACTAGGATGTAACTGTGTGTGTGTGGTAGTCTTGGTCATTTGGTGATGTCAAAATTGTTTTATAAATCAGTTTTAGCTTTGGATTATTTGTATGGTTAAAACTTTCACCCTTAACTCCTTATGTCATAAAAATTTGTTTTTTGTTTTCATGTTAGATGCCTTTGTGTTTACAGAGAAGACTTTGTAATGGAGGCATCTAAATTAGTAAAAATATTTCTATGTAGAGGTTGTTCTAGCAATGAGATTTTAATCACACTTATTGTTGGACAGTGGTTTAAAAAAAACCTTTGTATGAAATATGTGGACTATAACAGGAAATGTGTTTAGTGTTTTTTTTTCACAGTTAATGTGTTATCTGATGAAATTGTTCAAAGTGATAAAAAGTAGTGGAATATTTTGACAAATGTTCAAGTTACTATTTGTTACCCCCCTTTTTTCATTTTCTAAAGGAAAAAATATTGGTAATTTCCTATGTCACAGCTATTTCTGGATTCCTAAAGTCTGTGTTGTTTGAAATGTGGATTGAAGGGGCACAGTCTCCTGTGACAATTGTACTGTTTGTCCTTTTTATGTAGGTGATTTCAGGAACTAAATGAGATAAGACTGGATATTAGAGTAAGTTCTACTTGCAGTAGAAGCACTGTGATTTATGCTATTGGATGTCCCTGTAATTTATTTTATATAGGTGAAACAAAAAAGTCCCTTTCTGTTAGAAAAAAAGTAACATGTTAGAAACATGAGGACTGGTGAAACAGTTAGGCCTTTGGCTGTAGATTTCACTAATAAGCATAGGGATGAGGCTGAAGGTTTTAAAATGTGCATAATAGAGCAAGTTGTTTGGAAAGTTAGATGTGGGGGTTACTTAAAATGTTTATTTTAAAGTTTAATACATTAATTCCTTATAGTTTGTTGGATGTATTTAGAAAATATTTTAAAATAATTGATTTCCTTATGTTAAGCGCTTGATCGACTGTTAACTGATTCATGATATTAATCCCTTTGTGTGTATATTTATTTATTTCATTTTCTTTTTCATTTGTCTTTTTGTGAGTAATCAGTTTTGCAAGTAGATGCCAGTTATAATGGTATAGGAGCTGTGGGCTTAACAGGAAAATAAACTGGATGTTATGCAGAATTTAAACTAGACACAGATGTAGATGGCAGAAAATAATATGAAACAACTTAATTTAGAAAATACTGGGTGAAACATCATAAATAGTTAACTTATTATGGCTACCTAAGTACAAAATGATTTTTCAAGTACTTGCTGTTAGAATAAGTGCATTGTACTGTTTTGATCATTTAACTTGTGAGTAGCTAATAATGGTAAAGGGAATTCATATTGTCAGTATACAGTATATGTGGACTTTCACAAAACTGTAGACACATTTCAGGTACTGTGAATAGCTGCAGTAGAATGATATTCTGCATAACTATGCTGATTTGTTTTTAAGAAATTTGCTAGAATTCCACATAGAAATATATCCTGATATACTGCTAGTGATGCAAGCTTCTAGAAAAAAATGGAAAATCTAATTGTCATTAAGAAGCAATTATATCCAACAGAATGGGTGAACAGTATGGTTACAGTCAGTTAGAAGGAAAGATCAGCTTCACATTTGTATTTCTGTGCAAGGTCGGAGTAAAGTGAGCATAAGAAAGCATTGCCCTTTGCTTATTTTTGCATGTTTTTCTCATCTATTCACTGCTAACCTTGCACCCTTGTCTCCAACAACCCCATAGACACATTCATTCCTCTGTGTGATAGCCCTTTAACTTATTCCTTCCTAAGTGACAGGGGTCTGTTTTCAGATTGTGACGATGGCATGTTTACTAGGGAGTTGAGTTTTTACTTCGCCTCCATGTTCCTCTCAGGTGCTAGTACTGGCTAAGAGGACATGTGAGATATATTCATGGTTTCCCCTTGTGACACATTCATAAGCCTCTACTCCCTTTGTAATTCCCTGCCTGCATCACAGTTTCTAACACTGAACATGCCCCTGGACATGTGCCCATCCCTTCCTCAAAAGGAATCAAACAGGCAAGTCTTATCATTATGCTCCACCAGATTCCTGAGCTGTTAATTAAACTTTAGTTTCTTGGGCCTTTGGGCCTAAGCCAAGACTTTGTTCGGCTATACAGGGAGATTTAGATAATGTTTTCTTACTATAAAAGAGAGGTCTAAAGAATGCTAGATGCTATTTTTAATGGGAGATCTAAGCCAGGTTTTTTGGCAGATAAAGTTAGATTAAGCAAGCTCCAGATTGTGTACATTTACTAGGTCATTGGAAAGATTCAGATTTCTTGTACTCTCTTTTGCTATTTAATTAGCACCAGAGGTTTTCCTGAGGGCTGTTCTCTAATTAATTGAAGTTGTAAAAAGTGTTTAGATCAGACCCCAAAACAGTATAACAAGCATGCTGCTGAAAAACAGATTGAGACATTGTAATTGCAAGCTTAAATAAGGACAAATGTAGACTGAATGACACCTCGAAATATATGGGTTATATTTTAATGTCAAGCATCTAAAATGTGACTCCCCCAAATAAATGAGCAACTGTGTAAATGCCAGGGCTAAACAAGCATTACAGAGTTTTATTTGAACAATGAAATATCTTACAAAGTTTTAACATTGTATGTCTGAATCAGTTATTCCTGGAAAAATATTTTATGTTAATATGTAGCTTGGGAATGGCGCTATGGACAGGAAACAGGTTTTGAGATATGAAAGAACGTAGCTACAGATGGTACAACATTAGAATGTTGTTTGATATGAATACAGCATTTGTATTGCAGATAACTGTCAGTCAAAATGATACAGAAGCTGTGATCTTAAGAGATGGTCTGCCTGTTGTTCAAGAAAAATTAGTGACGCACAAATGAAATATGCCCAGAGGAAAAAAATGAATTGTTAGTAACAATGTACAGATGTGAACAGTTCTACAAGTATATCAGTGATAAAGAAGTTCAGGTGGAAACTGACCACAAACATTGCAAAAGACAACCAATTGCTCTGGCAAGATTGCAAGGAAGATTGCTTAACTACAGTAGTATGAAATGTTGACCAGGCAAGGGACTAGAGGTAGCTAATATGTTGAATAGAGCATATTTACCAAGGAGGCATGAAGAACTGCTTGAAATAGAAATTCCAAGCAGACCAGTGTGCCAGTCTGAAAGATAAAACGTGTTGGAGTACACTTTAACACATCTAAAAATAGTTGCAAAATTGGATTTTTGGTATCCCTAAAGTACATAAAAATTGTGAAAATCCCCTATTAAGACCTATAGTTGATTCAGATAGGTCAAAAACATATTTTATATCTCAAATGGTGGATTTTTGTTTGAAAAAAAAATGTTTGCAAGCTACCTCAGATTTACAAAGATTCATGGCACGTCTTAACTTTAAAAATGAGATTCAGTTCAGCAGTGAAGTGATTTTCATAACTGCAGATGTAACATGTATATGCTGGTAGTTCTTGGTTGGAAAGTGAATTACATGATATCGTTGAATTGCAGAATGATAAAATAAATGTGGCAGTGACTTTGATGGAGTTTATTTTGGAAAACAGTTTTGTTTATTTTGATGGACATTTATTCAGACAAGTAACAGGTGTAGATATGGTCGTGGCATGCAACCCAAGTTTTGCCAACCTAATTATGTCCAGATGGGAAAAGGAGTATGTTTTCTCAAGTCAATTTAAAGAGTTTTTATTGCTGTATACACACTTATTGAATGACCTTTTTATTTTATGGAAAGACACTGAAGAAAAGCTTTAGCAGTTTTTAAGTTATGTGAATAACGCATCTGATTTTTTTTTAAGTTTAGCTGTTCTTATAATACAGAAAAAAATGTGTTTCTGGATGTAGAGCTAAGCAAGGATAGAGACCAGTTGAAGTTCATGTCAAATATTTATAGGAAGAAAATATTTTCTAATAAATACTTGCATTTTGACAGTTGCCATCCCATTTTTCAAAAGAAAGCCATAGTCAAAGGTCAGCTGGTATGTTTGGCTCAAATGATAACAGATGAAAAAGTATTTAAACGAGTGAATATTTATGAAAAATGTTTTTTTTTAAATGGAGGTTATCCAAATAATCTTTTAATAGAAATTAAAAACTGAAGAGACTGAATGTGTTTTTATGCTCCTCTTTTAAATTCTAATATGGAAAAGGGTTTGGTTTTAAATGTGGAGGATGAAAGAAGAAAATGAATAGATATTAGTAAAACTTTTATTTCGACCTGTACAATAGATAGTGAAGCTATTAAAAAGTGTCTAGGAAAGAATTGGAATATTTTCCATCTGGACATTAATGTATTTAATAAGGTTGGTAATAACCATTTGCAATGGTGATGGACAGGTTGACAAACGAGATCAGACAGGAGTCCCCGTGGACTGTGATGTTTGCGGATGATATTGTGATCTGTAATGAGAGTAGAGAATGGGCTGAGGAGACCCTGGAGAGGTGGAGATATGCTCTAGGGAGGAGAAGAGGAAAGAAATGAAGGTCAGCAGGACTAAGACAGAATGTATGTGTGTGAATGAGAGGTAGGATAGAGGAATGGTGAGGATGCAAGGAGTAGAGTTGGCAAAGGGGATGAGTTTAAATACTTTGGATCAACAGTTCAGAGCAATGCTGAGTGTGGAAGAGAGGTGAAGAAGAGAGTACATGCAGGGTGGAGTGGGTGGAGAAAAGTGTTGGGAGTGATTTGTGAGAGACTTGTACCAGTAAGAGTGAAATGGTAGGTCTGCAAGAAGGTAGTGAGATCAGCTGTGTTATATGGGTTGGAGGCAGTGGCACTGACAAAAAGACGAGTCAGAGCTGGAGGTGTGGCAGAGTTAAAGATGTTAAGATTTCCATTAGGTTTGATGAGGTTGGGGAGGATTAGGAATCTGTACATTACAGGATCAGCTCAGGTTGGAAGGTTTGGAGACATAGCCAGATAGGAGAGATTGCATTGGTTTGGACATGTGCTGAGTAGGGATACTGGGTATATTGGGAGAGGAATGCCATAGATGGAACTGCCAGGTAAGAGGAAAAGAGGAAGGCCTAAGATAAAGTTTATGGATGTAGTGAGAGAGGAGATTCAGGTGGTTGGTGTGAAAGAAAAAGATGCAGAGGACGGGAAGAAATGGAAACAGATGATCTGCTGTGGTGACCCCTAATGGGAACAGCCAAAAGAAGAAGAGACAGATCATTTAAGAAACTATTGGAGAGAGGTAAAAAAAAAATGGAGACTAGACTCATTGGAGTGGCTAAATGTGGCCATTGTGCCGAATGACCATATATTTTAGCTGCAAATAGTTTTGAAATTAATGGTAGGAAATTCACTGTTAAAGGCCATTTTTCATCTAACGGGGTGGTCTATGCAGCCATTTGTTCTTTATGTACAGGGTTTTATATTGGCAAAACCTCTAGGAGGTTAAAGGACAGGATTTACAAACATTTATTAGATATCAGAAAAAAGAAAACCACAAATGCTTTGTTTAGACACTTAGAAGAAGCGGAAGACCATTATATTTCTGCCTATAGTAGTAGAACAGATCGAGAAGGATGCTAGAGGTTTTATTATAGAAGGACACCTCAGTACTTGTGAATTGAGATGGCAGTTTCTTCTTAATGCTACAGTGTATCCAGGGTTAAATGAAGCAGTTTCACTTAAACCTATTTTAAAGTTAAAACAATATGTAGTTTGAAATTGTTTATAATGAGTATTTAACTGCAGAATGTTTTAATTGAGGAACAGGAAATGATTTTTGTAATGTGCTATGTAATTAGTATTTATTAAAATTCAGTGGTGTATGTAATTAGTTATGAAGAAGTTCCTAGTAATTTTTTAGAACAAAAGTGCTTAACTGATTTATTAAATTACATTTTCCAACAATTTTTAAGTGCATTGAAATGTGGTTTGTAGCAAGTTTTGTTGTTCAGATTGGCACATTGGTCTACTTGGTTTCTATCGATATTGGTGGTGTAATTCGTGTTTTTCTTCGGTTAGAACTAGAAATTATTTGGGTAGTTCAGTAGTTACAAATGAGAAAAAAGTAAAATAATTTCAGTGACATACTGACTTAGAAATGCAGCTACTTAGACTACAATGAAAGGATAACTTGACAAAATTAACAGTGAGGATGAAATTCAATTTATTTTTTTCCTGGCAAGGAGGAAATAAGTTGTGTCCAAGGCTTAATATTCAAAGTTAATAAAAATAATAACTCCCACTCAGCTATAAATACAGGTGCTTGAGAGAAGAAAAGAGTCACTTCTAGGAACATTAAAGTCCAAAGAAAGAGTCAGGAATGTCAACTCTGAACAAGTAGTACAAATTTGTGCTGTCTGCATTCCATACCAGAACAGTTTTAAGGAATAAATGCCAACACACCTAGTTTTGAATTATCACCCAAGCAGAATGGACATTGTTCCATTTCAATAAACCAGCTGAACCAAGATCCTTTACAGCTTGGAAGTTAAAACGGGGATCTATATATATGTGAAATCACAGAGATTTGCACAAGCACTGTAAATGCAACCACTATATGGTTGAACAAGACAGTAGTATCACAGTCAGTCCTGTTGCAAGAAAACCGAGACTGTATTGTAAAAACTATGAGTCTTTTGGGTTGCAGAGAGAGAGACTCTCAACATTGTGTCACCAAGTGAAACTATAGGTCAGCATAAACTGTTGTGTCTACCATGAGTAATCTTGTTTAATATTCCAAATGAGAAAGGTAGGTGGAGAAGCCAGAGCGATATAGGTACTGTTCTCTGGTTAGAAATGATTCTAAGAGCTAAATGTTTCTTTATTGAAAATGTTTTATGAATATATATATATATATATATATATATATATATATATATATATTTATAAAATGTTTCATTCCAAACTAAATATCATATAATCATAATGTATAGTATATAGTATAGGGGCAGAAATTTCAGTGTTGAGGTTATTCGCACAAAGTTGCCAGTGTTACATTTCCCTTCTCAAAATAAATGTCAGAGATGCTTGAATATATATATATTTGAAGGCAGCTGCAACAAACATCATCTGTTTGTGTCTTACCAACCAAACAGCTAAATGACCAAACACAAAACCTAAAGAAAATGAATTAGTCTAGAGCCAGTTATCACTGATGTAGGCATCTTTGGTAGTGAGAACCTGATTTGCAAACTGAGCTTTTTCAATCAATAGTACAGTTTTCTGATCCCTTTTTGTAAGGAGTTTGGTTTATTAGTACCCAGGGACTATCAGTATTGCCAGTGCAGTGTTGCTTCATTTTTGCAACTCAGTAAAGCTGTAATACCTCTTTTCCAAGCAGTACAGTAGAGGGAGGTTCTGCAACAAGGAAAAGTGACCTCACCTCAAAGCAGTCACAGCAAGTGAGCAACTGAGCACCTGACTTGCTGTAAACTGTGGCAACTGTTAACTTTAATTATTTTGTAAAGTTATAATGTGTGTGGTGTCACTGTGAAACAGAAGAGGAAGACTTATTTGGTGATTTTGTCAATCTTGACTGGAGAAGTGTTTTAGTGACTGCAAGTTCATTTAGATTCTTTAGTATGGGAATGAGCGACCTCTAAAGAGATATGTTTATAAGTAAAAACATAAAACATACTGCTTAATGTAAATATTCTGCAGTTAGTGCAGTGAATGTATTAAATTATAACTTATTTTACTGTACCTTAACTATTTTCCTTGGTAGAGTTTGAAAGGGGAATGAGCTAGTAGATTTTTATTTTGAGAAATGTTGTGCATGCCTTTTTGTTCTGGTAAGTTAATACAAACATTTCTTCTTGATTTATCAGTAGAGGATATTCTAACACCACACTATTCTAACCTTGTAGATTTTATCTACTTCAATTTGTACTGTGTCCTTTTAGTACTTCCAGTGATGCAGTAATCATCACCCTATTAGCGTTCAGTCATGTATTATTATTTTAGCTGGAAAATCCTTAGTTATGGCACACTATTTTAAACAAGCAAATAGTAAAAATATTCCTACATTTGAGACTGTCTTACTTATCTTCTTTCTTTAGAAAAAGATGTTTTTTCACTATTTCTTGTGTTCTGAGCATCAGACAGTGCCACATAGTAATACTGCCAAGATTCCTTCTTGCTTAGGGAAGGGTAAATGTATATCAGTTGAATGTGGGAGAGACTAAATTGATAGTGAACTAGTTAAGTAGTAACGGGCAGGAACGATTTTAGGATTAGGTACAGCTAAGTAGGCCAGCGTTCCTGTATTTCTGTTTTTTTATACTACTACTGGATGTGCCTCAGTTTATTTTCTGCTTTTTGTAGGATGCCATTATGCAGTATAACAAATCGTACATCAGTAAATGGGATTTCACAGCTTTCAATAAACTTTGTAATGAGGTAAGGACATTTTTTAACTTTATTAATATGAAGTATCACTGTTGCATGTTTATCATTTCCTGATTGGATCTTATTTATTTCAACATGTTGTGAACAGCTTTAGATGCATCAATCATAAAACACTTCTGCTGACTGTTTTGAGTATTGAGTAAGGATTTAAGAGTAGCAGTGTAGGTTATTCCTGAGCAACTTGCATCAGCAAATGTGTGCAATGCCAACATGATTTTATTGCTTGCTGTGTGTATTGAGAATCAAGCATCTGGATGAATGATATAGGTTTTACACTAATCCTTTATGCTGAGTTTATTTTTTTTTACCAACAGTTAGTTGTTGTCCTGATACTATATGTAAAAGTTTGTGTTTTCCTTGATTGCCAGAAGTATATCAGAAGATAAATTCTTGTTGTTTAATTACTTTAGATTCCCTTAAAAGTACCTATTTTTAAGATGTGGTAGTTATACAGATGTTCATTACATAACAGTGCAGGTGTTGTCATCTAAACTTTCATAACTGCCCACATCTGTAAAAACAGTATCAAAATCACTGGGAAAATAATTTTATATTTTATTTACTACTATATTCCTCATTTGCTTCCATAAATTAAAATATCTGCTGCACTGCAACTCAAGAAAAATCATGGTTAATACTGGTTGAACTTCTACTGTGCATTTCTTTTGCAGCTGCCACATTTGCCGCAGGATTTTTTCCTTCTACCTCAGCACAAAGTGTACAAGAATTATTCTCATTTTCCCATATTTTTGCATAGCCAAGGTTAGGAGCAGTTAGTGTATTGTTTCTTTTCCTAGTGACTTTATGAACCCAGTCCAGTCTAGAGTGCATTTTTTGCTTTGAAATATTCCAGTCCGTCCCACTGCCTTCACCCTTAGGCAGTTCGCTCAACCTCAGATTCTTTCTGTATGACCTGAGCACTAATTTTGCTATTGATTAGTATAATGAAGTATTGCCAGATAGCTTTACTGCTTTACCACATAAATTATGGGCTTTTTGTTTCTTGACAACATAGCATCATATTGATTATGAAGAAAGTTTTAATCAGCAACATCACAAACCTCCACTTTTTTGGCATATCTAACCAACAGCATTAATAGTACCTCAATTTATTTACTATTTCTTCTGATGTTTTTCCTGAGATCTTTAGTATTACACTGAAGTAACAGCTTCTTTTTGACATTTTCAGGTTAAGCCGCAGTCACTTAATTCTTATTCTACATTTCTTCATCCAGAATCACATCATTCATCTTCCTTTTTTCTTGTTCTTTCTCCATTATCATAAACAGGACACATTCACATAGCAGTACAATCAGATTTTCATTGAATGAGTAACTGTAATTGCCAAAAATACATTTTTTAAATTTTGTGACATGTAACAACCAAGGGAGATATTAAGCTGTGTGAAGTATCTCAAGATCTCTCTCAAAAGCAATTTACACAAAAGTTTTTTTTTCTAGTTGTCTTTTGCTGCAATGTCTGTTGACCACCAAACTTCTGCATCATGGAATCTGCCTTTTTGATCCCCTGTACAAGGTAGCCCCAGTGATGGGTTGAGAGGTGTCCAGAAGTGCTGTCACCAGGTATCTATGAGGGTTGTTTGTGTTCTTGCTGGCATCCCAGCAATGTGGTTATATTGGATAGGCCATAACGCCTACTTAAGTTGGGAGATATACAGCAAGCACAGCTGCTGGGACCACAATGCTTTCCCTGATGCAAGTGCAGACTCATAAGCACTTGAGATGAAAGCTACGTCTGAAGAGTTCTGGGATCTGAATGCCTGCCGTTGGGCTTTCTCTTGCGGTGATACCTCTCCTCTGAAAAATGGTAGCATTGGACTACTCCATTCTTACCCCTGCCTCCCAAGATTGGCACATCCAGTTTCACCATGTCAAGTCTTAATAGGCATCAGAGCCACTGATGAAACTCGGGTCCTGTTGACCATAGCCAGGGCTTTATCACTGAATGCCAGTGGACCTGACCAATTCACATAAAAGCTTGTGTAGTGTGACTTTAGTATTATTTATTTATTTTTTTTGCACCTGCTGCTTACCAGTAATCATTTATTTCCCAGTCAGTTGGCTGATTCATTCCCCATCACCAGGGCCTGCCTAGAGAGACCAAGATTAGGCAGCTTTCAGGGGTTGTTTGGCAATTTTGTCTGTGTGCCCTACATCCTTCTGTGCATGCTGGGGTTATAAAGGA
Organism: Protopterus annectens; assembly: GCF_019279795.1. Classification (NCBI taxonomy): domain Eukaryota; kingdom Metazoa; phylum Chordata; order Ceratodontiformes; family Protopteridae; genus Protopterus; species Protopterus annectens. The sequence continues at coordinate 773,516,636 of NC_056748.1, forward strand.
AGGAAGGTGTGCAATGGGCTGCTGCACTGGATGTCTCGTAGTTTCCCTACTTTTCTTTGGAGAAATTACCCCACCACCATATGTAGTTCTTAGCTGTCTGTAATTCTCTCTCCCCTTCGGTAGAGGTGACCAGGCCATATCCCATCACTCCATCCTCTTTCTGCCTGGCTGGTCCATTGTCAGGGCTGCTAATCAAATCCCAGTTGCCTTAGTCAAGGTCAGGGCTCCATCCCCCCTGAGTCACAGTCAGGCAGCTAAAGTATCATCTTGGGGAAATACGCTGCTTTGTCTCAGTTTTTATTAGCATTCATCTTTAATGGCTTATCCTAGGTTGTGACAGTTCAGACTGTAGCATACTAGATCTTAATCTCAGTGGCCCTCTACAATGCCTATTGGCAGGAATTTCCTTTTATTAGCATCTATCTTGACACAAATTATTGAATTCTGTAGTTCCTACACTGGGGTTGAAGGGACAAAATGCAGTTATCCTCATGATGGTTACCTGCTATATCTAGTAGGCAATATTTAATGTCAGACTCCTCTGTTTTTTTTTTCAGCATTTGAGACTAATGGTCACTTTAGGAAAATTCTTATGTTTGGTGTCTAAGAAACTTAAACCTTGCAAGAGTTCCTATGTTTATCAGCTCACCATTCAGGAGATGCACCATTGTTATTTTTGCTGTTTGGAGGAGGTTCACAACTTTTAAAAATGACTGAAGTGCTAGTGGTTTAGCACAACTGCCATAAGATGGAAGACTGAGCAGGTAAAGGCCGGACACTATCATAGGATGGCAGTTTTGAATGAATATTCCTTTTCATCGGAGTCAGAGAACTGTTCTTAAAATTAGTCCAAAAAAAGAAAAGGAATGTGTCCACTAAATCCTGACCAGAAGGAACAAAATGGCAGTTGATCATATTCTGTCCCTCAGTATTGCCTGTAAATCATTATTCAAGATGCCTTAACATGTTAAAATATAGCAGTTTAGAGAATAAGAAACAGAAGTCCAAATTTATTTTTTCCATTCTCTTTTCCCATGCTGTCTGGACAGCCATTGACCCTATATGTCTTCCCATGATGGCTTGCCACATTAATTCCCTTTTAGGTAAGAGCCATTCATGTGAAGCCATACTCCCGGCAGCCATCAAAGTTTTCTTGTAGGACCGCAATCCTTCCCGTGGTAGCTGCTTGCTGTGTAAGGATGTGTAATGCCTTTCTTTTCATATTTGCATATGTTTTCTATAAATCATGATGGCTACCGTGCAAACATAGCTTGGTAAAACCAAACACATTATCTCCATCTCATATCCTGCATACTGTGTCCTCTTCCTCATTAGACGTCAGTATATCAGGTGGCCTGACCACTTCTCTCACCCCTCTAGGATGGTTGAGCTGACATAAGCCATTCAGTTTCACCCTCGGTTGCCTAGCATCTGCAGCACCTGAGCCACCATTTGACATGGAGCCATCAAAGCTGTCATTTGGGCTTCGTCCCTTTATGCCATGGATCCTTGCTCAACAGAATTCCATATTGCTTCATATATGCCTAGAACAGTAAACAGCAGAGATGATCTGCCATGCATAAAAAAATAAGTGCACAGGAAGACTGGTTTCATACCTTTTGGCAGCATAATTATTAATTTCTCAGAATGTAATTGTTTTTGGAAAACTGGTGGAATGGGAATAATATCTGATTTCACTACTAGTAGGTTGAGGTCAACATAACTGAAATTATGTTTCCTTGTATGTTCTATTTTTGGCAGATGAATTCATTTGTCAAGCTGTAAGGTTGTAAAAAAAACGCAGACTTTTCTACCTTTTTACATCCAGTGGGAAAAGTAATTCAGTATTTGGAGCACTTTTGACTCAAATTGTCATATCTATAACTGTATGTTAATATAGCTTCAAACAAATGTTAAAAACTGGAATTCCTTTCTGACAATAAATACAAGTCCAGAAACAGTTATCTCACAAACATTAACTTTTTTTGATGCATTTTATACAGAAGTAGTCTGGGAATACTAATCAAATGAGTCACGGTGGAACAGGCATTTGACACCATCACATACACAAGTATAGCAGATAAGCTTTCCCAGGTAAATGTCAATCCCCTATTTGATTAATTGGATGGAAGATTTTCTACAAATAGAATCCAAGAAGTTAGGGTGGGTGGCTATACCTCTTCTGAAAGCCCTGTCACTAGTGGTGTACTCCAGGGTTCAGTCTTTGAGCCACTCTTTGACATTTACTTCTCAGAGGTCAAACAAAGCTAATGGTAAGGATTTGTGGCCTACCAAGTCTGCAGATATTTGCAAACTTTGAGCCTTGATAAACTTCCCAGAGAACACCAAGATCCTCCTATAAAGCTATTTGGTTAAATTTGCCACTGTTACTGATTTCTGTATTGATCCTACATAGCCTGTCATGTTTACATTCCCCTTTTCTTTTCTTTTTTTTTTTTGCACTTGTGACTACTATAGTAGTCACAACTCTTTCTGTTATCCTTTAGCCATATTCTGGTTTAGTCACCTTTTTCTTGCCCAGTCACTTATCCTTGTCTGTCTTATTCCAAAAGTAAGTTATTAACCTGTCCTGCACCTCTTCATCTGTGCTGGCCAGTATGGAATCTCAGTCATCTGTTTCTCCTTCTGTAGCCAGCCTCATAGCACTAGGTATTTTGTGGCAGTATAGTAACTGCCTCATACTTACCAAAAACTCTTTGTTGTTACCTCACAATGATTCAGTATGTGAGAGGTGTAAGTATTTACTTAACTTGGAGGCTACCTTCTCACCTCAGAATGCATTTGGTAAGTACAACAAACACACATACACACACACACACACACATATATATATATATATATATATATATATATATATATATATATATATATATACAGCACACATACACACAGCACAGAGCACTTCCACTAAACCAACTTATGCAGAGGTTAAGAGAACACTGCCTAAGCCTCCCAGGCTGAAGAATAAGAAACCTGAAACATTAGCTCATACAGCAACATATCTCCACCTTCACCCTTCACATCCACACCTAGGTCACATACTTCCAAGAGTCACAAAGGTCCATACTCCAAACACACATGGCCCACTAAGACTGCATCAAACCATGGTACTGTTTTAGTAGTGGGTGACTCTGTTGTAAGGCATAAGGAAACCACATTCACTAGGCTGGATAAGAAGGGTGTGACAGATGTCCTTCTGGAGCCTGGAGCCAGGATCCAGGATGTAACAAGTGCTCTTAGATCCCTCCATCCTGACAGATATGATTGTGGCCTGTTAGTGGTCTACATAGGAGCGAGTGACCTTAGACCTTCTACCCATAGGGACATGCACATGGATATGATTAAGACTGTTATGTGTATATATGAAACTGGAAACACACTGATCTTGAGTGGTATTTTGCCATTACCAAGAGTGATGCTGAGATTCAAAGACAATATAATTGGCTTTAGTAACTGACTGTGTAGTTAGTGGCATTCTAGGGGAACCAGTGTGCATCAGCCTGAGATAAGATGGCTGACAAGCCTTCTTGCTTTGCACTTGTCTAACCAAGGCTTTTCCATTCTGGCAAAAGCCTTTGCTACTCTCATAATTACCTTTTATTTAGGCAGACTCCATCTGATGGACATTCCAACCTCAATAAATTCTAGTTTGGAACACATTAATGTAGTTCTACACAGTGGCAGTAGTCTAAACAAAACAAAGGTCTGAACGTGAGCCTCTCCTGCACCTTGAACACATTTATATATGTGTAGTTACTGAAGCACTGTTCAATGAAAACACTGTCTCTCTATTCCTGGGTATAATGCTTATCTACGTGTTCAGACCTACTGACAGTTGTGTGGGAAAATCAGTATTTGTCAAATGTATCATCACCTTATGACAGCTTCCTTGGGATTAAAACAAAAAAGATCATGGCTTAAAAAGAAAAGAGACTGTTTAATCGGATGGTAAGGGCTTTCATTCACAGAACATCAGTGAACTTCCTCAGACATCTTATTTTGTTTACATCCAATCTTAAATGCACAGTCTAATCATGTAACTAATCAATCAGCATATGACATAATTTACATCACTTCCTTTACTGACCCCCATTCAAAAGTATATAATTTTCAATAAAAATTCAAATACTGACCATAAATTATATAATGTTCTAAAACAATACTCTTCCTTCAAATCATTCACATTCCATTAATACTATAAACAAATTGTATATAAAATTTTTCTGTACATATAGCCTTTTATTTTTAAGACTAAATGTAAACATAAGTATAGAAATCCCCTCTCATCTAACCAGGCTGTTCATTTTGAAATGAGTGAATAAATAAATCTGAAACTAAATAATGACCACAGTAATGCATTTCTAACTCATTATTGTTAGACACATTCAGTGAAAGTCACAAAATGCCACACACACACACAAACAACAAAAGATGTGTCCACCAGTTACAGCCTGTTTAATTACTGTGTACACCTCAAATGACTAGTTGTGATCAAATAAATAAATGCATAAATAATGGCCACAGTACTGTATTCAGCTTATTTATGTCAGATGTATATAGTGCAACTCTCTCCTTCACACATATGGGGTTATCTGCATCACAGAAAAGACATCTTGATCCTGTAGACTGGCTTGCAGTAGCACCATTGAAGATAAGAATACAGAGAAGATTCACAAGAGTTAGCAGAGTGCTATTTAATTAAACATTCACTTAGTAAAAAACACAGTTTTCCCTCTTGCTGGCACAGTCATGTCTGTAAGTCACTGAACATATTTTTAGGATCGTTTTAAGACTCTAAGCTCTGGCAAAACCATGAAATAAACTTGCATAATATTGTATTGATCACAAACAGGCTCATTGTTTTTGTTTTAGCCACCAGATTAAAGGTTGGGCTTTCAGAGAGCTAACCCCCCTCCCCCCCAAGACATCACTAACAGTACAACTTGGAGTCTTGCCTCTCAGATCCAGTACACTTGGTATAGTCATGCCACCTGTAAAGCAAGTATATTTGGTTAGAACTTAAGCATACAGGATTATGGTAATAACCTCTGTTAGTCCCCACAGCAAGGAAAAATCTCATTCACAACTGTTCATTGTACATTATTTCATCCAACGTATGTAGACATACTGCCATTTCCTTTCAGTTTTTGTCATTTGTGCTGTAAGTCTCCAGGTTGTCATTTTTATACCAACATCTACATTGCATTCAACGCAGCAGTCTGTACTCTTTCTACTTTTTCAGACCGGTGGTCGTTATTAGTGTCCAGCTGTCATGCAGCTTGTGTTGTAGCATGTGCTCTGCTTCAGTTAATATTTGGGGGAAAAAACGTGTAACACAGGTGGATAAAACTGATGAAACTGAAGCATTCCATGTATGGCACTCCCTCAAAGTGATCAGAAAAAAATAGTTTGGCGTCCTAGTATGATAGTTAGATGAAAGTGGAGAATATTTTTCAACGCTAATCCTGTTGCCTGGTTCATTGGTCTTTGTTAACTAGCCTTGGTGGTTTTATTTTGTTGGTTTGGCTTGGCCACCTAGTCGTTTGGGAGAGTTTTTGGTTTTCTAGTATGATAGTTGTTCAAAGGCGCAGAAAGCACCCCAGCCATGCAAGGTTACAATGCTTTCTATACATACAGACCACAAACTGAGCATGAAAGAACAAAAGGTAGAGATGTGTCCGTCTTCATTAAGGATAAGTGCACCTCTAGACTGGTCAAACAGTATGACTTACTTGAGCTACTGCATGTCCAATTAACTATAGGCAAAGCCCCCTACCACATCATAGCTAGCTGTAGGTCCCCCACAGTGAAACAGGAGAAGCATACTGCATACCTGGACTTACTGGAGTCACTTGCCATACAGCCCAACACTTTATTCATGGGTGGTTTTAATTGTCCTACCATTGACTGGGAAACATACACAACTACAAACATCCTGGATCAGAGGTTCTTGGACATTGTCAATGCAAATGGTCTGGAACAGCTAGTCAGCACACCCACAAGAGGCTCAGATGTCCTGGACATAGTTCCCACTAACATGGGAGAGCATTGCCCCGCCCCTGTGTAATGTCCTCCCTGGGTAAGATTGGACCATAAATTAGTCTTGTTTGATGTAATGACCAGATACCCCATCAAGCTCAAAAATGCTTAAGAATTGTTCAAAGACGAATTACTTCTTACTACGTGGTGGTATAAGAAGTTTCAAAGCCCCCTCGAATGCACATCGTACAGACTGCTATGCAGAGGTGTACACCAAAGTCCTGTATAACCACGTAAACAGTTGTGTAGAATCAGCTGTACCTGACCAGATTAAAACCAGGTCTTGCCGAAAAAAACAAGCCACACTGGTGGACTCCCTAGTGTAAACAGGCTATACAACAAGAGAAAGAAGTGAATGTCCAAGAACAAGAGGGAACTGGCTCAGCAGAGGAAGAAATTATTCTCTAGCTTAAACAAATAAGTTGGAGATCTTGTCAATTCCTCCAAAGCTACGTATGAAGTAAAAATAGCCTCCCTAGCTAAGGATAATCACAAGGCATTTTTTAACTGTGTCCAAAATCTGAAGGGGATTACCCAGCTTTGTGCTGAACTGGTTGTTGATGGCACCACCCGTACTCAACCAGATGTAATAGCCAACCTGCTAGCAGATAGATTTAGAGCAAACTTCACCCCCATCCCCTCCGGTCATCCCCCAAAGTATACTTATCACCATTCCTCAGTCTGTTATCTCAAGACTCTAAGTATGGTCATCCCACTGCTCTCCAAGGCCAAAAACACAGCATCAGTGGGACCAAACAACATCCAAAGTTGCCTTATAAACAACTTAAAACATGACCTTACAGACCCACTTGCATTCTTGTTTAACCACAGCCTGCGAACTGGCTATGTTGTTTTGGAATGGAGGACAACAACAGTAATCCCTCTGCACAAAGGGGGACCATCAACCAACCGTGGTAATTATAGGCCCATAAGCTTGACTAACCTCATCTGCAAGACCATGGAAAGAATTATTATAGACCTTGTTAACAAGGACATAGGTAATCTCTAAACTGTGGATTCTACCCAGTTTGCATTCGCTAAAGGTAGATCATGCCTGTTAAACATAGTTGACTTCTTCGAGAAAGTCATCAAGGGCCTGGATGAGGGAAAGACAGTGCATACCGCCTATCTTGACCTAGCCAAGGCATTTGACACAATCCCCCACTCAGGTATTATAAAGAAACTTTCCCAGTTGGGAATTAAACCCCTGCATTACCAGATGGGTAGCCAACTGACTCACCGACAGGAAACATGCTGTCAAAGTAAGTGTCTTAACCTCTAGCAAAAGACCAGTCACCAGTGGTGTACCACAGGGTTCTGTGCTGGGCCCATTACTGTTTGGAATTAATTTCTCAGAAGCCGAGCAGACTTGGACAGCCTGTGACTGACCAAGTTTGCTGATGTTTGCAAATTGGGAGCAATCAGTCAGCCCCACCAACGATGCTAATGTACTGCAGGCAGGGTTAATGCAGACAAATGACTGGTGCCAAAGCCATGGGTTAAAGCTGAATGTAAAAAATGCATTATTATTATTGTTCCCTTTGGGAAAGCTGACATCCATGCTGATTACATTATAGACAACACCCCCCCCCTAAGTGTAGACCCAGTGGTATGTGGTCTGGGTACTCAGGTTGATAGCAGTCTGAACTTTGACTACCACATATCCACGGTAGTAAGGAAATCACTCTGTGTGGCATATCTTCTAAGTAAAGGCATTGCATCTAGATTTAAGAATGTTATAATTAAATTATACTTGGCCTTCATTCGACCATTAATTGAGTACAGTGCTCCCTTTTGCATGTACCTCACCAGGTACCTGCAACAATTGGAGAGACCACAGAGGTTTCTCACCAAGAAATTACAAGGCACACAAAACAACTTGAACACAGAAAGACTGAAAGCTCTGTCACTTCTATTCTGTCTCCTACTGGTTGCTAAGAGGTGACCTGTGCCTGGCTTACAGGGCATTTGCTGACCCGAACCTGATGGAAATGCTACACATTTGTAAATCAAACTGCAGGAGGGTCACTCGCTCCAAGGATATTGACCTAGCCTCTGATATGAACAGGTCGTGCTGGAGAGACTGATGCATCTCCCAGAGACCGACACTTCTCTGGAACAACATTCCAGTTCATGTGAAGTAGAGCCCCTCTGTGACCTTCTTCAAACGCAACCTAGATTAGTGGATGGGTGGCCTCAGATTCACTCATGGGGTGTTGCCCATGTCGCCTCCTGGACAGAAAAAGTCAGTATTAACTACCATAGACCTTTACCTCTGCGAACTTCACTCACCTAACCACCGACAATTGGGACAACTTGGGATAAATGCAGATATGCTTGTAAGAGCTGTAGGACCGTTAACCTGGTAACCTTCTATCAAACTATGTTATTAGAAAATGCCCTCATCAACTTTGTAGGTCTTTCTCTGCTGCTAGATCAGTGATAGAATCTCGTTGTTATAAGTCTCAAATCTTACTAGAGTATTCTGTGACATTTTATGCTTCGGGTACGGCAGGGAATATTAAAGTCTCTAGGCCTGCTTAGCTTTTTTTCTGCCAAACATACAGCCCTGTCCAACTTGCTAGTTTATCCTGAATGAAAGATGAACAGTCTTAGCCACCTTCTTTTTGGATATTCTATTATTTCAAATGTTCTTTCTGTGAGCCCTATCCCTCTGTGTTCATCTGCTTTTCTTTCAATATTTCCAACTCAGAAAATATAAATTCATGTTTCTTCAAGCCCGGATTTTCTTTCAGAGATCCTCTGGGTCATCAACTTCTGAATTCATAGCTTTCATCAGTTCCAGCTCAATTGTTTAGTTTCTGCTAGCTAGCTGAGAGCTCATTTATTTTTTTACTTTGTAGTGTCTTTTGACATTTTTGGGAGGGTGTCTTAATGGCTAAGGTGTTTGCCTTACAAACACAAGGTGCAGGGTTTGAGTCTCACAAGGGATAATTGGATAGGCCTAAAATGGCTCACAAGGGCAGTTAGCTTAGTACTAAACTATGAACCTATGATATAGCAAAAAGAGATTCCATCACATCATTACTATGCAGTGACAACTGTTAACAGTCAGGAGCTCCAGAACTCCCTCTTCACTTGCCATATTTGTTTTCCTTGCATTTGAGAAATGTAGTCATTTCAGTTCCTTTCTTACTTAAAATTTTTTGCTACATGGAATCACAAAATTGACTTTCCAAACATTTTACTAGGATGCAGCAGCAACAAAATTCCAGCTTGATATAGTTTAAAGTCACATTTAATTGAACTACCATGGAGTGACGAGAATGCATTTTCTCACTATAGCAACATCACAAAAATTCCCAGTTTTGTGAGTAATACAGTTTGAGTCACTTGTTCTGCATTATATTGCATTATGTGCTTCCCATGATTAAGTGGAAATAAAATATTTACTAACACTTTTATGGCTTAGTTACTGCTCCACACTAAAAAGGAAGAAGCCACAGCTGTTAGGCTGATAAAAAAAATTTTGCCAGGGAGGTGATTTTGTCTCTCTTTCCTGAGTTAATGGATGAAGCTTCCTTTGTCTTAAATTTCTAGATCAGTCTCTAAGCTATATTTGTTTTATAATGACTTGCGAATGAGACAATGAATTGGAGGAAAATGTGTCACTGGAGTTTGTATACTAGTTGCTGTACTTTTATGATGACAGAAAAAGCTAAATCAAGAAACATAAAACTCCATCAGAAAATTGCCATTGTAAGACGAAAAGCTTCAGGCATAAATTTCAGATATCGCAAAACTACAGCCTAGAATGGTTTGTCCATAACATCATGGCTGGCACTTTTCAGAAGAGAATTTCCTTCTGTGTATCAGAAGCATGCTGAAATAATGCTGCCAATAAGCCTGACCATTTTAATATCCCTCAGTCTTCTGAGATTAGTTTCAAAGCCATGTTTTAGAAAAGGCAGTAATTGTGATTCTGGGCGGGCTGATAATTAGTCTGAAGAATATGATGATGATTAAATTTAGCCTGAGTTATTTTGATTTTGGCTGTGTCATTAAATTAATGTGTAATCCTTTAACCTGGATAAGATTAATACTGAGGCAACCAAGTGATGGGAAAATGTTATTGGCTGTTCCTAACAGTGCTCATAGTGACACTAAACATTATGCTGCATTTGACAAAAAGTATATCATTCTAGTTGTGGCAATCAGAATGATGAAATCTCTGTATATGTTTGGTCATTTGTTAGGCAGACATAAATGAATAAATAATTATTCTAATCGACAGTAAAGGTGTAGATCACACAGAATCTAAATTTATGAAAATTATATACACGAGCTTTATCAAAACACTTATATAAAATGGTTTACTACGTTAAGTCAAGTCACAGGTGTTCGTGTCTTTATATGGTCAACACACTTGTGTGAAAGTCAGAATTCCGAATTCCAGTATACCCGACACAAACACCGAACCTTGAAACTCTTTACTGCTCTGGACCCAGGAACAAGCATTATCATGGGTCCAGTAGAGACAGTCGGTAATGCTGGTGTTTGACATTCACAGTGTGACCTTGACCACCTGTGACTCGACTTAATGATGGTAAACCATATAAAACTGTCTTCTGCTTCATTCAAGTTCTTGAAATTTTTAGAATGAGGAGAGTACAGGTATGATTAAAAGAACAGCCATTTCCAGGAAATATTCTCGATGAATTAAGACATTCCCTATTTCTTTTGGGAAATTGCTTGGTCTGTAAGCAACTTTTGTGTTACGTGAGCTTGAAGTCAGAGATATGGCGAAGGAGAATCTGTCTGTTATCTTTGTGTTTCAACAGATTCCTCCTCTTTTATGGGAAAATAAAATAAAACTTCCATTTAGAAAGAGGTGTGCTTTTACAACAGTTGTCAAAGTCCCTGCCTTTGTTGTACTGGATGGTAGTATAGCCAGTTCAGAGTGAGTGGGAGTTTAGGTTTGACTTACCAAATTTGAAGTAAATAGTATACAGTTCTTGTACAGCAGTTGTTTACCCAGATAATCTTTTAACTTGCCTCACAGTGAGAGCTGATCACAGCTTGCCTTACTGCATGACTACTAGCTTAGCATGCTGTTTTGTTTGTACCATGTCTCTTGTGCTTTGGAGAGTAGTCATTAGCTCTGTTAGGCAAATTAATATAAAATAATTTATTTTTTGTATTTATTTTATTTATTTATTTCACATTTGTTAACCGGGTTAGTCCGAGTTAGCAAACAAACCCATTTCCAGTGGAGACCTGAGGGGAGAAGCCCCAACAAACATAAGTAAAGATAAAGTGACAGTATACAAATATCAAATAACAATCACAATACAAAATAATTGTAAAAAAGAAAAGGTTATTAACTGTTTGCATTGCATTGATAGTAAGCAACCCATTTTTCAGTGGAGACCCAAGGGGAAAGAGCCCCAGCAAACATGAGCAAAGATAAACATACAGGACAAAAACTATTAAAAATAACAATGCAAATACGAAATTAATTATAAAGAGAAAAACAAAAGAAAAAAATATGAACATTAAGGGTTGCACTGATAGCAGTGGTCTAAATTTACTACATGTAAGAGTAAAAACAAAAAGATAATCGGTGTTCAAAGGAAAATATACAGACATTGGTAGGAAGTGGGGGTGGGATATGGGATAAATCGTGTAGAGAATAGGAGGGGGAGAGAAAGGAGGGGGACTATAGTGGGGCTGTAGTAGAGCTGAGGGTTTAGGAGGTTAGTTTAAGCAGATGTTGTTTTGTATTTGTAATTGTAAACTCTCCTGAAGAATTAAAACAAAACATTGCTTTACTTGTTTAAATGATCACACTTGTTTCATATTTAACATTCAGGTGTGCAAATGGTGATCACTTTCTAACCTGATTGTTCAAAGGTTTTTCACACTTCGTTAGCACAAATGCTGTCAGGTATAGCTGAATTAGTCAGACATTGTTTGACTCCAGAAACATTTTATTTTAATTTTTAACTGTGGCTCACTAAAATTGCTTCTGCAAGGAGGGGTTGAGTACATTTTAAAAGTGTTAAAAGTTGACAGATCATTTTTTTTTGGCCTTTGATCTTAACAGGATCTTTGGACCTGGTCTACTGGTTTGACAAGGTCTATCTCTTTGTTGTTTGCTGTAGTGTTTGTCTGTTGTTACGATATAGTCACAAGTCTTGATATATTTCATCAGAAAAATTTAACTTTTGGGGCAGCACCATGGGCCCATACCTCTCAACTTCTTAGCCCAAGAAATCTGGGCAAAAGCCTAAAGTAATGAGGAGACAGAGGCCTTAAAAACAGGGATCAATTTTAAATATTGCTCTTATAAGCTTAACCTCTAGAATAACAGGACTTGTATTTGCATACATTTTCTAAAGGATAAGAGGTCTGAAACTCAAATATGTGTCATTATTTACTGACTTCAGTCCTCACTGATTTGCCAGAAGACGACAAATTTCATGAGGAACAGGCCAAAAATATGTAGCAGAAATCTGGATATTGCACAAAAATCTGCACAGTTGAGAGGTATGAGCTCATTAGTTCTGGTGACACATAGTGCTCAGTTCTTGACAAGGGAGCCTTCTCTGCAGAATCTGCCAGTCTTTCCTCTGTTTGCATCAGTTTCTTCTGGGCGCCTTGTTTTCTTCCCACTCCCACTTCCTGAAGATATGGCATAGGTGAATTAGCAATTCTTTAAATATGAGTGTGTGTTTGCATGTACATGAGTGCACGTGTTCTGTAACTGGCAGACACTGACACCCCATGCACGATAACTTATTATGTACTTTACAGCTATTCTGTGTTAGGATAGGATAAGCTGTTTCTGCCTTCATGACCCCAAAATAGACTAAATGTGTGTAAGAGAATCAATGAATAATAGGTCCTTTATTTTCAGGTTCTTGTCAAATTATTTGGTGCTCTCAAAGGGGAACTTGTGAATTATCAGTGTTTATATTTTATGTTTCTATGCTTTATAATTGAGTTACTCTGTATTCTTTTATTTTTCATTACTTAAACCAGAGATCTTTTCTGCACTGTTTTGCAGTCCTGGAATTTCTGCATATTTGAGGGCTTTTTCTAGGATCTGGTATTTATGTTAGAGGATCTTAGTTTCTAATTATTTTCCTTTCAGAGTTTCAGTCGATGTATAATATCAGAGTTAAAAATAGAGCTGGACCATCTGGAGGAGAACTTGTCCTCCCTCGGTGTAATATTACAATACGTTTCATCAAAAATTGTGTGTTCTGTTCAGATCAACAAGTTCATTTTGTTTCAAAGCTGAGACTGTGCCATTGTCCCCAACAGTTTTAAAAGCAGTGATTGTGAGTTTTTTATTAGCATTGTTAGTGTAGCTTTGTCAGCATATATCAGATTCTGCTGTTATATTTTCTTTAATACCAGCACCTTGAATGAAAGAGAATTATTTCTTATTGGACGTAACCAAATGCACTTGTTAGTATGGTGGATTACATGCCATTGCAGGAAAACATATCAGCTTTTAGGGATACGGTGTTTGTTCAGCTTGAGCTTATTGTTATGGGGGGGGGGTTAATTTACTGAGCCTCAAGGTTATGAGAAGCAATTTATTCCATCTTACCCATCCTCTTATGCTTATTTGAATTATAAACATGTAAGAAAATAATTGCTATATGGATTTCTAGTCTTTTAAGAGTATAGACAGCTTTATTGTTTGTTGCTCATCTAGCAGGTGTTTCATGTTTGTGCGTTTATGTATGTATGTAAGTGCATTTGTGGACACAGAGGGTGTTAAAGTGGAGAGATCAAAAGGCCTGATATTAAGTTTCCCCTCAATTTATATAGATAAAAAGTGAAAGGTTGTCTGACAGTCGTAACTAACTTGAGTTGTTGAAAATTATTTAACTGCTCCACAGGATATGGCCAGACGAAAACAGTATTCCTTGTTTCTGATCACTGTAGGACCTCTCCTGATGGCTCCTCTACATGCATCATCCCATTTGCTCCAGGGGGACGGTTGTCAGGCATTTCTGAGCTAGGTTAGAGATCTGTGACCCATTGATTTTTGCCTAGGAATCCCAATTGCCCATGTGTTTTCTGGCAGGAGTAAGGTGGGAGGAAAAAAGCCAGCTTGCTGGTCCTGTAAGGTTGCTTACCCTCTCACCCTGGGAGCACCTGCTTGTCCCCCTGGCAGCTGTTCTGTGCACTGGTGTCACTGTCTTCTGAGGGGAAGCATATCTCTATACTGTAAGTTCCTTATGTTTTGTGAGTGTGAATGCACTCAGCATGGAACAGGTAGGATTGGATTCACCATAGTTTAAAACCTAGTGCTTCTACACATTGTCATCTGTGTGATAAATCAGAACCACCTCTGTCCTCTCAGTATGGGCAAGCCAGCAGCAGCTTACTCCTAGCCTGCCCACCCAGCTCCTAGAGGCACATGAGGATGTGCTTATTGAACTTGGGTTGCCTGCTCCATAATGGTTGTAAGTTTGTTGGTGCATTATTTTTGATATGTATATATATATATATATATATATATATATATATATATATATATATATATATACATATGTGTGTGTGTGTGTGTGTATGTATATATATATATATACGTACATATATATGTGTGTGTGTGTGTGTATATATATATATATATATATATATATATATATATATATATATATACACACATATGTGTGTGTGTGTGAGTACATATATATATAAAATATATATATATGGAGAGAGAGAGAGAGATAGGTGTGTGTGTGTGTGTGTGTTTGTGTGTGTGCGTGCATCCTGCAATGGGCTGCCACCCTGTTCAGGATTAGTTTGCACCCACAAAGTGCAGACGTAGATTCTGGGTTCTCCACAGACCTAAATTAAATTAATCAGTTAATTGGAGAATGAAAGAATGAATCAATGAACTAATGAATGACAAAATGAGTGCATGGGCATGTCTGATGTGTCAAAGTGTTGTTGTGTATGTCTCTTAATGTATTTTGTATAGTATGTGCATTATTTCAGATGTTCAACATAAAGTTCATTATTGTTGTTAGGTTAAGCTATATGACTCCTACCCCCTGTGACTTTCCTGCTTTACAAAGCTAAAGACCATCTTCCACATGCTTCAGTTGTAAGGAGCTCAAGAGGAGATCCATATAAAGACAGAGTACAAAAAATTTTAGGACTTTTTTTTTTTTTTTTTTGCCTTTGAAGAGTGCTTCTTTAGTAGGCTCAGTAGAAGTGTCTGTCAGCTAGCAATCCTTCAAGGATAGGCAGATAATTCCCCTGTTGTGAAAACTTTGCAATAGATATATTTTTTTTTTGAGGAAAACACGTACTTTTCTGACTGAAATAGGGTGATTCATTGTGATTCATTGGGAAACGTTTTATTCTAGGGACTGTTGCGTGTTTTGTTTTCAGTGTTATCTGTATGTAGCTTTCAGATTACTTGGTTTGTGTTTTACAGCCTTGGAACATGTACTATACTAAATTTTTGAACTTTTTGTTAAGATGGCCAGCGTGGATCCTCACACCTAGCATACTGTTATCCTATGCTAAAAAGATTTTTATTCTTACTATCTGTTACATCACATTCTCTTCCATATGTATGTATTCTCTGTATAACTGTGGAGCGTATCACTCTGGCCCGCCACTGACCCAGTCGGACTTTCCCGGTAAACAAATGCAAAGTAAATAAATAATAATCATAATTAAATGTTTATGTGAATATTTTGTATGCAAAATTTGAATTTTTGATTAAAATTTTGCTAGGGTATTTATGTTTTTCGGGAAGGGTACTGTCCCTGTGGGGGACTTTCAGTAGTTTAGTTATCTCAGTATGACTTTTCAGTACCCTTCCTATTAGTGACTTTTCCAGGCTTCACTGTCTGACTTCAAGGTCTCATTCTCAGCTTAATTGTGGAACAACCACTGGTCTCCACAGTTTTACCTTCCCCTGTCTGCAAGAAGAAGAAAGTTGTCAGGGAGTATTTTGGTGTCAGGCTGGCTCCTGCTGTGCCTCTGCTGTGGATGTTTGTTGCTTCTTAGACCACTGATATCCTATCACCCCCCCCCCTCCATTCCTTTGATGTAACATAGGCAGCCACCAAAGACTGGAGGATTGATATATCCTCTGTGTCTGCAGAGATGCCATTGGCAGGCAAGGGAGATCCACTTCTGTCTATCTCAGGGGAAGGGGCAGGTGAAGGTTCTTCAGTTAGCTGTGATATGGAACTTACTTTTGGAACTAGTATGCCTTCTGAGAGTCTTTTTTTTTTCAGGGAGATTCCTGGGAAAAGTGAACATAGTCAGAAAACGTTTCAGTTTCTATGGACAAGGTGGACTTACTGTGATTTGTTAAGTTGCTCATTAGTGCCTTTTCCCTGCCTTCTGTTTCTTCATACAAGAAAAGAAAAAAAAAGAGCTCCTTCTCTTTCTGACTTGGACTTTCAGCTAGAAGAGCAGGCATTACAAGTGGATGGCTTTACCTCAGTAATGTCTCCTCAATCTGAACATTCTGAGTCAGAGAGAAGTATGGTTTCGGATTTCCCTTGAAGATGTATTGTTTTCTGGTACCTTTGTTAAGATGAAAGAGGTTTTTCAGTGGGAGCAGAGTGAAATTCTTCTGACAGAAAATTTATTATGACTTGTTTCAGTGTGTTAAGCCTAAATCTACTACATTTCCTCCTATTTTGTCTGGTTTAGAGAATGCTTTTCTCACCGGTTCTATTTTTCTACATCCTATCCATCAGAATTCTGACAGGTTATACAGGGTGCCCCAGACTCATAAATATTTTTCTTATCTTAAAACATACCAAACTGTAATATCTCTTTCTGCTAAAGTGCCGCTAAACGTTTTTGTGCTGCTAACCCCATTCCCTCTGACAAGGATGGGAAGCAGTAGCTATGCTGAAGAAAATCTATTTCTTTAGTACTTTTAACATTCAGGATTCAAGTGTATATGCTAAAGTGTTTACTTTTATGCTTTGAGAACACACACACAAATCATCAGTTAACCTTCCTTCTTTTGAGGTATAAAAATTCCTTGAATGCGTCTGATTTCCCAGGTCCTATCTTGACACTGAAACATTAGGACTGGTGCCTTTGGCACTCTCTAGTGAAGGCAGCAAACTTCTCACAAGCACAAGCTGTTCTCTTCCCATAACTTCCTACTGTTATTGTATCACCCAGATTTCTTTGCAGCCATTTAGCCAACAGCATCTCCAAACAGCTTGATCATAAAAAGGGAGTTTTTGAATAGTTGTTTGACAGCCAAGTAGCCATTTTCTTCACTTTTTTGCTTAGGGATAGATTATTTATTCGAGTATTGCCTTCTTTAGTGCTTTTCTTTATTTTGTCCAACTTTTCTCCCTGTCAGGGCCATATCGATCAGAGCCAACAAGGTCATGGTCCGCACTGAGGTCAAGGAGCCTGCCTTGACCATCGAGAAGCTCCTAGTGTCAGGGCCAGGATTGGAACCTTTGGTCCCAAAGCATCAAATTCAGTTTTCTGACATAGAGAATTGCACTCTGGTGGAATCTACAGCACAGAAGGGAGCTGCACAAAGCTACTTTGTGCCCATTGTGCCATTTCCATACCAAGACGTTGCAGAAGCTGAATCCTTGAGTCAACCATCATCTAGGCCCACCTCAGAACTAGAAAATTACAAGACCCAATTTGTTGAGATCCAGAGCAAACACTACAAGGAAAATCTGCATGAGGAATTTCATTCCAGCATCCAAGAAAGAGAAAATGAAAGAGGAAATACCTGGACTCCCTCTTGGAATTGCCCTCCCCCACCCTGCCCATTCAAATCTAGACAGTTTGCATCTCTGTTTGGTATCTTTACTTTTTTTTCTTAGACAATGTTTTGCGCTTGTGTGAGCAATCAAGTAATGTGTTATGAAAGGACAAGTAAAAGATGCGAGTACAAGCACAGGATTCCTGTAAATTGTGTTTAATTTGTTTAGGGGCAGCCCATCTCTGTAGTGACTGCAGTATTTGTAAATATTTCAGTAGCAGAACCCTTGCGGGACATAGGAACAAGTTTGTTGTTACAGGGTGTGGAAGGAGAATAACCTTATCAGTAGAAACTGCAACTCTGCCAACTCAAGAAAAGGATGAAGGAGGAAGGTGGATGATTAACCTGTCTTAGAGATACTTACTCCCTCCATGACTCCTTGAACTTCATCCCCATCTCTTAAAACGGAGCGTCCACTACTAGGAAGCTTAACAAACAAGTCCCTCCTCCTTTGCAGGAGTCCTCTGGCACTGTAGAGGAGTCAGAGTCAAGAAGGTGTACAGACAGCATTTCTTCATAGAAGGAGCTTTACAAGTTGATTTGCTTAAGACCTTCCTCAGTGTATTCCGTTCATTCTTATAGTTTCCTCAAGTGCCCTACACAGGGTGACTAAAGGCAGATGATGTTGACCTTCATCAAGGCCAAACTTCAATATGGTGTCATCTTGGCCCCTCCTTGTTCCTACTTTGGACCAAAAGTCCCACCATCTTGTTATTACTCCTTTGGACCAGGTCTCTGCACCGGTAGTGATGGAATGGGTACAGACTGCTATATTGCTCAACTTGTTGCAGGTAGATCTTATTCTTCCTGAATCAACTGCTTCTTTGCCAGTGGCATTAATGCCAATTACTTCAATTCTGAATGTTACTAGACCCCAGGCATTTAGTATATTGTCTTTGGCACCAGTGGTTTCAGTGCCATTCTGTATGTCTGAGCAGTCTACATTTGATGTTTTAGGACTGAAGATTCTAGTCTTGGCCCCAGCAATCGAGGTATTTGAATCAGTGGTTAGGGCTGGTTCCTCAACACTCAGGACTGCAGGATTACCAGGCCTAATTTGGTGAGATCTGGAGAACACTCCACCAATAACGTTTGGATGAGGACTTTCATCCTAGGGACCTGAGGAAGAGAATGTGTAAGAAGAAACAGCTGGACTCTAGTTTCAGCACTATTAGACCAAGTTACTTATCAGTTAAAGTGCATCTAATAGCAGTTTCCTCTTCTCCTGAAGTTTTTTTCAGTGCACTCCTTGACTTCACACAGATCCTGTAAGGTTTTCCTTCAGACCTCCAGTCATTAAACCAGCCCTGACCTGGGATCTTAATGTTATGCTTGAAAATTTGAGACCTCCCTTCGATCCAGACAGTTCCAGTGAGTTTAAGTTCTTGTCATGGTAGACTGTCCTTTTGGCCTCCATCCACACCAGACAGTTAAATAAATTGTACTCCATGACTCGTTGCACAAAAGCCTAGAAGACAGATGTCTTTTCATTCCCATGGATGGGGATGTTCCTTTATGCCTTTCCACCCTTTCATATAATAGCTAAAGTTATCCTCAAGATTCAGAAGGGCTCTCTAAATATGGTACTGGTAACTCCGTTTTAGCCCAGGCAGTAGTGGTTCACCCTTGTTTTCAAAATGGTCAAGAGCAATTACCACAAATGTCCTTCCAGGGCAGAGGTTGTTTGATACACCCCAAACTTAATTTTCTTCAACTTACTGTCTGGTTGTTAGAAGTGGAGGAAATCCATGGGAAGGCAACATGTAATCCTGCAAATCTCCCTGTTTTTTTCTTTTTCTATACCTATATATGTACTATTTCTCTCTGTCAAAATGCTCTTGCAAATCTCCCTTCTTCTCTAATTCTACACCTTTACCTTCACCCCCCCCAAAAGGTATCTTACACATCCTTGACTTGTTATGCATGATGTTCATTGTCATATTTTTGCTAAACCTTAAGTCAATTACCCTGTAAAAATTATATTTTCTTTTCTCTCTTATTTGACACACTCTTGGTATGTACATATTTATGTATGAATTCACTACTGTTTGTATCTTGAAATTTTGAGATTAACTTACCTGTATGTGTATATGTGTGTGTGTGTGTGTGTGTGTGTGTGTGTGTGTGTGTGTGTGTGTGTGTGTGTGTGTTGTGTTCTATAGTATGACTTGTTTTGGAGCTTTTCTCCCTGGGCCTCCACTGAAAATGGGCTCTCAAGGCCCAGTGGACCATCCTGATAATCAAATGCCAATAAATAAATTGTAATACCTTTTATATACCTGTTTTCTGAGGATGTGTAACAGGTGTTGAAGGAGGCTATGAAACTTTAGAATTTTTTTCTAGATAGTGCCAAAGTAAAAACCAGAAGCCTTTAAGACCCAGATGCCTCTGGGTCTACAGTATCTGTGTCATTTGTTATGCTTTGGCCTTTCTTACTCTTTTGTCAAGATTTTCCTCTCTGCTTGTCTGCCCATGGATCTCCCCCTTTCTACAGTGGCTCAAGTCAAACAGTTTTTTTTGCAAGAGGTTTTACTTATCCACACGCCTAGAAGAAGTTTGACTCCTCCTTGTCATCTTAATTTAGTAATAGAGAAATTTACACTTTTTCCCCTTTGAGCCTGCTCATGAGGTTTGTTTGAAGTTTTTATCTTGGTAACAAAGTTACCTACTGCTTTGACTTCTGCAAGGAATTGTTTTACCTGTCCTCCTAAAATCTGGAAACTTCCATCTCAGTAATCCCAAACTTGCGTACCATCATATATATCGTTAGCTACTTTATTATCCATTTGTCCATTTACCCTACTGAACTCTAGAAGATTCCATTTTAGTAATCCCAAACTTTCATACAGAGACACATCTCCTGTTACCTGCCTTATTTTCAAGTTTAAAGTCTATAAAGTGCATATGTACAACTGTGAAATGTAGTGCATTACTCATGTTGGTGAAACACTACTTAATTCAGCAGAGCAGAGAAGAATAGTACTTTATCAACCCAGTTCAACTTCCAAACATTCCTATTTTATTTGAATCTTTTTCCCAGTATACTGAACACACAACATCCCTGATGATTCCTGTTGCAGAAGTAAGATCTCACTGCCAAGGGAACTTCTACAGCTGAATTTCAGTCCAGTTGCAAAAGCAAAACAGGAGAAATGCCGTCATTTAAAACCAGTTTCCAAGAATGAAACTAACTGTTGAAATGTCTTGTTTTTCTACACTTTTGCATCAGCATGTTATTTACTGTAGTGTTAGTCTGCTGGAAGGGCTTTCCTACCCCCACTCACAGATCTCATACTACTTAGGTTGAAGTTACCTTAACACTTTAGCATATTTTACTTTAGCAGTGCAAAATTACCACGGAGAATGCAAGTAAAGCCCATAATAGTAAAATTAAATGCTGTGACTCATCTCAAGTAGTTAAAAGACCTTGTATTTGTATCCATAAACATTCTATCTCATTGTTTCTGGTGGAAAACTATCTCTGGGGAGTAACTGCATTCCTTTGGGGTACATGCTTGGTTGAGTTTAATTGGTTAGCCCTTGCTATGCTCTGCTCACTCCATTCCACTCCCCTACCTTAACCCCAATTCTCCCCCACCCCCCACAGCACCTACATTTACCATAAGCTGATCTCCACTCATCAAACTACCATCAGTCATGAAACAACTTATGATTTATACTTTTGTCCTCCTTCACACGCCCACAAACCACTTCCTACCTTTCTTCTTTCTGCTGAATTGCTTATACGTTGTAAACTCAACAACCCCCTGTCACTTCACCCAACCCGCAACCCATCATACCCTTTCCGGCCTGCTGTCACTGTCCTGTTTACGTTTTCACTAATTGAATACTCACATAATAATTAGCATGCTTTTCAGTGTACTACAGTTCACTTACCTTCTCTTTGTTGTAAACATAAACAACTGTCATACACCTCTCAACACCAATCTTATGCCTAGTGCTCAGTCCACTGCTCTCAATAGCAGTTACTTCCTTATTTCATTCCATGTAGCCTACATCATTTATAACCTATCTTACATCCATATTTTCAAATAAACATGTATAAAAGTAACTAACTCATGTCAGTTAGTCACAGAGAACAAATTTAAAACCAAGTGAAATTGTATATTTCAACAATCCCTACCCAGTCTGCAACTATGTGGTGACATTCACCCCAATCCAGGTCCAACCACAACAGCCTTTCCCATAATGGCCAACACAGCCTTTAATAATGTAATACCTCATTCCTGCAACTCTAGTAAGACAAGGCTAAATTTTATTAACATTAACCCTAGAAGCATCTGTAATAAAGTAACTGAACTGCATGCTTTCATGTCTCATTGCAACCCTGACATCCTTGGTATCGCATAAATGTGGCTAGATCCTGAAGTGAAAGATGCTGAAATCCTCCCACCAGGATATAGTATCCTTCGAGCAGACCACATTTTATTTATTTATTTTATTTATTTTTTTAACATTTGTTGACTGGGAAAGTCCGACTAGAACAGCTCCTATTTTCAGTGGAGGCCCAGGGAGAAACGCTCCAGATGCATGCCTGTAGCCAATATCCAAAAAAGGAGGCAAGGTAGCTATTATATACTCAAAACACCTGAACATAATAGTTTATCAGGAAAAAGTGTCCCTCTTTCAATAATGCAGAGATTCTTATTGCCTTACTGAAGCAAAACTTTTAAGACCATATGTATCTTAGCCTTGTATATTCCCCGTGGCAATAACATCAGCACAGCAGAGCACATACTGTACTGGGCAACTACCACTGTACCCCCAAGAAACCATCAACCCTAGGGCCTTAACATAGACTGGACGCAAACTGTTTTGGATACCCTCACTACCGGTTTTAACCTGTATGGTTTCTGTCAGCTCAGTACACCAACAAAATATAACAAGCCCTCCCCTAAGACTGGATTCTGTCAACTACACTCAGTAGTGTGTGTGTGTGTGTGTGTGTGTGTGTGTGTGTGTGTGTGTGTGTGTGTGTGTGTGTGTGTGCATATATATATATAAACTATGGCACACTGTCTGGAAACCTAAGTGACCACCTGCCCAGTTTCACTAACTAACAGGTATGTATACAGTCCAGTACAACATCACATATACAAGAATGTGTGTAACCTATCCAGTTTTAATGTAGACAATTGCATCTCCACTCTCAAGCAATGCAATTGGAATATGTAAAAAAAAAAAACTTCCTTGAGACAACGCGACCCTTGAATTTAACATTTTTACCAGTATACTGAATGAATATGCTCATCTCAGGAGAGAAAGAGTTAAAATTAATCCAGCAACATGGCTATCTAAAAGACAGTAGGCAACTAATGGTGCTTCTAGACAAGCTCTAGAAAACATGACATGCCAACAAATCCTAGGAAAAAGTTCTGCACTTCAGTCATATAAGAAACAAAACAAAACACAGTATATGGCTTGACAATAAAAAAAAAAAAAGAAAACCTCCACTACATTAACTTACACCAGGCACACCAAAATAATTCTAAAAAAAATCTTGTCTGTTCAAAATCTATTAAATCCACTCCAAAGTCAGTATCCCACTTCCTCCCTTGAGGACACTTCATCGACATTTGCTGATAATTTTAACATATATTTCCTTCAAGCTGTAGCCTAACTTATGAAAGACAATCCTACCATCAAACCAACCACCACCAACAAAACCATGTGGAAGCTCACTTCTCACTCAAAGCTGTCTCTACCTCCAACATAAAATATCTCCTAAGACTTAAAACTGCAGTGCTGGGTGGGTGGATTGGTATGACAAGGGAAATTATTTTTCTGAGCTATGATACAGGATCGGAATTGCTTAGACATGGTAAAGCCTTGCTATGTCCATTTATGGTGGTTGTCAAAAAAAAGCAATTACTAGAAAATGGAAATCAAAATCTAAATGGACTATATTAGAAGTAGTGAATATAGTAAGAGTTAAAACAACTGGAATTGAAATCTTTAGAAAAGGGTACAAGGAAACTACAAAGGAAAAATGGGAATTGTAAGAACCCTACATACAGGGAAGGAATGAGGTTTAAAAGGAAGCAGGATTTAAATGAGCTGTGTAATGTTTGACTGAAAATGATTGGTAGAGTAAACATGATGTATAATGTTTGCAACTGGGAGTGTGTCAGTATAGTTTGTGATGTAAAATGTTTGCAACTAGGATTGTGGTGGTGTGGTTTGTTTTCATTTATATAAATGTATGATTGCTTATGTCATAATTGATGGTTTAATAAAGATGTTTCCTGTTTAAAAAAGGGGCAGGAATTGAATACTTTATGTAATATTGCTTAGGTTATATAATAGATAGTAATATGTATAAAGTATAGTATTTGTTAATGTTAATTTGTTAATACAGTGTGATTACTTTTGTATATGTAAATTTGCCTATGTCACAAGTGATAATTAAATGAAGGTGTTTAAAAAAAACAAAAGACAAAACGGCAAGTTCTGTTGCAAACAACCTTCCTCCTGAATTTCTAAAAATTACAGCTGGGGCTCTGTCATATCCAATATCTGCACTAATAAACATATCCATTGTAGAATCTCATGTTTTAGCCATTCGGAAGAAGGTATACATACTTTCTGTTCTTAAAGAAGGTCTCTGTGCTAACTACTGCAACTTCAAACCAATTGCCACTCTGTCACTGTTGACTAAAATATTAGGAAAAGTGCATCAATTCCCAGTTACTGCAATATCTTACGGTAAACAGTCTTCTGTCCCCCACACAATAAGATTTTCGTCCCAACCATTGCAGCAGTACTGCCATGCTTTACTTTTCTGATACCATTAATAAAAACCTAAATACCAGAAACCTAGTATCTTTCTTATTCCTAGACCTGTCCAAAGCATTCAACACTGTCTCTCACCATAAACTATTACTAAAACTCTCCTCCTTGGGTCTCTCCCCCTGGTTTAACATCTATCAAATAGATTCCAACTAGTCAAATGGCAGCAAGAATACTGTTCGTTTCTACCCTTTACTGTAGGAGTAACACAAGGGTCTGTACTTGGACTTCTCCTGTTTAACATATTTACGAGTGATGTGCACATTGCTTCCAAGCATGCAGCTCTTGTACAGTATGCAGATGACTCTACACTCATCTGCACAACCTGTAACCTGCATAAACTTCAAGAAATTACTCAAGAATCTTTTACGTCTATAGAATCCTAGCTAGACAACTCACAACTCCTATTTAACCCCCCCAAAAATGAAATTACTACTTTTTACCCCCTAAAACGTAACCCAAAGAAAAGCCCTTGTCAAAATTACTTCATTAAGTAATACCTTGATTGAACAGTTCACGAACACCAAACTCGTAGAAGTCACAATTGATGACAACTTGAAATTTGACTTAAACCTCCAAACTGTTGCTAAAAATAAACACCAAAAGCTCGGCTGTTATATAGAACAAAACCCTACGTAAAAGACAGAACCAGAAAAACCATAACTAAATCCTACGTACTGCCTTCTCTACTGTATGCCTCCCTACTCTTTACTGGTATATAAATATCCACACAGACAAAGCTGGAGCAATGGTGCAATGAAATAGCTCGCTTTGCTGTAAATCATTCATTTAGAAGTCATCACTGTTCTGCTCTTAAAGAGCTAAACTGGACTGAACTCTCACATCATCTGCACTTTAGTCCGCTACTACTAGCTCATACTCTAATATACTATCCTGATAAGTGTCCAGCACTAAAAAGCATGCTTCAACACTACCAGTCTACCAAAACTCTTCACTGTAAAGTCAAACTCCTCCTCTCTGTCACTGAAGCCCAAAATGCATCAGGAGGCTCCTTATACTCAAACTCTGTAGCTACCCTTTGGAATGCCCTCCTCCATGTTCACAGGCTACTTCAAAACCAACAGGCATTCAAAGCACATCTAAGGGAACACTCTCTACATCCTGGCTCTGTAGCTGTACATCTCCAGGATAAGTACAGCATCTCTGCTTTCCTCCTCCTCCTCTTCTACTGTACCACTGCTCTCTTGTACTTTTTTACCAGCTGTCGCTCTGCCTTCACACACCCCACCTTCTACCTATGCCTCTCTTAACTCTCTTACCAGTCATTTCATTAATATCTCAAAATTAAATCAACCTTTTGCTATCCACCTTATGTAAATAACTCAGTACTCTGTATTGTGACATCTATCCTACTGCATAATTATTTATTTGTCTATGTAGAGTATAGTTAGTATAAGAAGCTTTACTATAATATGTATAGTTACTATTTTATCTATTTTTACATTAAAAAATGTATTTTAATTGTATTCTGCTTGACACTGTTATGTTATATAACTTAAAATATTTTGATTGTAGTGCACGTACCGGAGCTTTTCTTCCTGGGCCTCTGCTGAAAAGGTGCCTTTGTGTCCAACCGGTCTTCCCCCATCAGCAAATGCAAAATAAAAATAAATAAATAAAATCTGAGTTACACATCTGACTCAACCCTATTTCCTGTTTTATAAAAATAGGTAACTTTGAGAGCAAATCCTTATTTTATTCTAAAGTGGTTTCAGAGTTTACTTTGAGGCAGACTATACCCCTCCCTGTTTTCTCTCCAGAACTGAAAAACAGGAGAGAGAGAAGTCTGTACACTCTGGATGTCCACAGGCAATTCAGATACTGCACACTCAGTTAAAAAGTCTTCAGGAATTCTAATCAACGGTTTACTTCCCAAGAAGTTAAGAAAACAGAACAATCTGTGTCAAAACAAAACAGACCCCGGGATTCATGAAGCTCGGCGCAAGGCCGGTGTAAGGCTTGCGCCGGCGGTGCAGTGAATAGTCGGCGTAGCAGCGCCATATGCATAGTAATGAGTGCGTGCCGCAACCACAGACACGTGCATAGGGCACGTGAGCGAGCCCAAGAAGGATGCGTCCGGAGGCGTGGCCAAGCCGGCAGGCGATGAGCAACCTAAAGTGCTGACTTCCACAGGCCGCCCATAATAGTAACCGCACCAGCCAGGGCCCGTGGAGAATGAAACGTACGCAGACTATGCAACATAGTACCCGTCCCAACAAAACGGAGAACCAAACATCAACCCACGAAGCCCTAAGTGTACCCGTCCAAGGAACAAAGGATACACGTAATACCGTGTCCGTCCCGCAATGCACTGTCAGTGGGCATACCCAGTGAAGGTGTACCGCAGCATGTCAGCGCGCCGCACCGACATAGAAGTAGTGACATGGGCATGGTCACCAGCAGTAGTGAGAGTACACAGCTGGGTAGCCGTGTCGATATAACAACAAGAAGGACACAAGATACCCTAAACACAGGCAAACATGTGCATAGCAACATGTACCACACCCAGCAACGTGCTCGTCGCATACACATAGGATGGCGTATGTCTAAGCGTAATATCCAGAAGCAGAACTCATGCATGCAAATGTAATACACAATAGCCCCATCATAGCATGTATCCCGCACCCATGTACGACCGTGCACCCAACCCAGCTAGCAGCCTTGCGCAGCTACACACCTACACACAATGGGCATACCTGAAATGTGGTAAGAAGTATTGTCTTAGGCAGTGCCATGCGGGCAAATATGTACCCCACATGTTAACAACCCACCTCAGGTACAGATATCCAAATGGCTGCATGTGAATGTGTCGGCAGAATGTGTACATCCCGCATGTGGTATGGACCTGTCGAAACCCCATAGGCGTGCACACGCCACGGTGCACATAACTGTACACATCTGGACAAGGCGGTATGTTCAACCACCTTACCGATGATTAGCTATGCAGACATGTCAAACACAACACATATAGCGGAACATCTGCCTACCAAACAGGACGCCCTAACAGGGTGCCACAGGCACAGAAGGGGAAGGTGGGACATCACATGTTGAGAGTAGCGTTGTCGGACGGCCAAACACCCACGGCCAACGCAAAGGACGGAATAACATGCATATGCCCGGATGGATGGGTATGTCATAGCATGGGAATAGGCCAAGCCAACCACCATAATAGCCATGTGTACCACATACAAACAGCTAGTAACACGCAGTAGTAATGCATGAAGGCATACACGACTGTGGGAATAGCACAGGACATATGTAGATGCATGACACAAAAGTCCAGGATGGGGCCCCCTGCAAAGAGGAACATGTGCCAACCCCACCTCCCACAGATGTACCGGCAGTGAAAACACATGCCAAACACACACCAACACTACCGTCTATCCCACGACCGCAACTGAGGCTGGTCAAAGACCACCATGATGCGCGCACAAACAGGGACATGTGTAACCGTTGCCTTAACACCCCCCCCCCCCGTAGGCCAAAGAATAATAGAATGGACATATGCATGTAATGCTGTGAAGGATGTGTGGTAGTCCTCAGTATCACAGAGGTAGGGACACAGATACACTGTCATCAACCGTGACGTATGTGCACTGTAGACAGCATACCTGCAGGTAATACAGAGGTCAATCACGTGCCACAGAAATATACACATGAGAAAGAGGATAGGGGATAGACAAGTGTGAATGGGACAAACTATGAACATAGGTTCATAGGTCCATAGGTACAGAGTAGGCTATCTATCCAAGGGCAGCCATAACCCTAGGCCATAGTTAGGATTCCTTTGCCAACCCTCCGGTCCGGAGATAAAATGCCTATTATATTGCTGTACCTCTGTCAAGCAGTGACAATGATGTAATCCCTGGGGTATATCTGCAATCCCCCATCCAACGGACAAGATCCCCCTCGAACAAGGCTAGCAAGGTTCTCTGCCCCACATGTACTGTGATGTAGATCCACAGCATAGTGAGTGTCTGGGTGACGTATGTGTCACTCCAACACATCCTATTAATGACCGTGTCAAGGTTCACGTCACCTGCCCTTGTGGTTCCGAGGGATGTAGATCCAGTAGGTGAAGCATAGTCATCAAATATGGGTCGACCTGGCCTCGTATGTCAGGCACAGGTCAACACCGAACAAGAGGTATGTGACTGAATGGAGCAGGAGTCCTAACAGTGGGGCAGCATAACACAAATCCCTGACACCCTGCATCTGTCTGACGATTAACCTATGGGGCCTTCCCAGCTGCTGTAGGTGTCGGGTCAGATACCCTCCGAATGGGGCAATGTACTCAATCATAGGTGTAACACGTAATGAGTACAAGGAGACGATGACCTACCCTAATCTAGATGTGAATCCCTGCACGATCAGGTGGGCAATGTAGAAGTTCTACCGAACCACGATAGCAACGTGTGTGTTGAACGAATGGTGACCGACAACCTGGGTCCCCAGATCCCTGGTAATTACCCCCGTGCTCAGTGGACTGCCACCCATATGCCGGACAGGGGTGACCTCGTTCTTCCCGACGGGTATGACTATGCATTACCTGGCATTTAGCTGTAGACCATGTCCCTGACAGCAGATATCCATATCTGGGAGGCCCCTTTGAAGGATATCTGTGTCAGATGAACGTCCCACTATGGCACCCGGTTCGCAGTCATGTACAAACAATGTCAGCCATAACACCCCTGTGTGTGCTTGTACTGTGGAAATGTAGATGTAGAGAAACAGTGGACCCAGGGCAGAGCCCTGTGGGACACCGCCTGTGCAGGCAGTAAGTCCGACATGCTGCCAGCAACTATGACAGCGTGGGTCGTGTCACCTAGCCAGTTTGCAACCCATCCTGCGATGTACGTGTTCACATCCAAGCCGATGGGTTTATCAATGATACCCAAGGGGGGTATTGTGTTGAAGGCCTTTGCCAGGTCGAGGTAGGCTGTATGGACTGCAAGACCCCCATCAATGGCCTCGGTGACAGTCCCTAAAACGTCAACCAGGATTTAAACGCATGAACCGCCCCTGACCAAGCCAAACTGGGTTGGATGCAAAGTATGCAGGTCCCCTATGTCGTCATCTACGGGCCGCAGTATGATCCCTCCCCATGTCTTTGCAGATAAGTCTTCTCATGGTAATGGGACAGTAATAACCAGGGTCAGTGGAGGCACTGGCCCTGTGAAGTGGGACTACAGTCGCCGTGCGACACAACTTGGGTACGTTACCCGAGGTGAGGCTAAGAATAAACAGCTGTCCTAACTGTGGGTCTAATTCCTCAATGAGATCGCGGAGTACACAGTCGGGACACCAGCTGGTCCCATGGATGCTGTGTTCACTACCCTGGAGAGAGCATGTCCCACCCGTGCGTTACAGAACATTCGGGGACCACAAACCGCTGGTACAGACATCTCTCCATGTGGGGTGGAGATGTCTTCACCGAACCTGCCAGCCCGTATGTTGGCAATGTGTGTATGTTCAGTAAACTCCACATCATTGTGAACCCAGTCAGAGCATATGTGTGAGTTACCTCCCAGGTGTCCAGCATAGCAAATGAAGGCTGTATGATTGTCTGCCGAGTCCTTGGAGATATATCTGTGGAACCTGCCCCGGACTATGTCATGACAGCCTGTAGCTCTTCACATATAATGAGCAAGGGTGTCATACCTCACAAGGTGTCTGCTCTGCCTTGTAGTAGCCACCTCCTCTCGTTGTACAGCTTGTGTATGGCTGGGGTACACCACACTGGATGCTTGGCATTGGTACAATGAACCACAGTTGGGTAAGGGAATGCCTGATCCATGCAGTCATGTAGGTACCGGTAGAAGGCATATGTAAGTGATGCAGTGGCTTGAGTACTGTTGACCACTGGCTCAGGGTCCTTAAAGGAGACCACAGTAGTGTTCAGAATTGTGAATTTGGCCTTTGAGAAAGCCATGTGTATGGTAACCGGCAACACCCACAGCAACGTATGTCAATAGCAGAAGCCATTGTCCAAATAACATAGATTAACGTCGGTATTACAATATGTATTATTATACATGTATTGACACGTGTCTGCTAATTACACTTGCAAATGGCCGGTAAGACCGGGCCAAAGTGCTCGTGATTTACCTGGTATGGTGGTGTCATTCCGACAATAAAGTGGCGATACTTCCCTACTGGGACCTCTGGGGATTAATTAAAGCGGTTGTTAACCTGCATCACTGGATGTACACCATTTGGTTCCGGTTTTGGAAAACATGGTTTCCGTAGCACTACACACTATGGGTAGTCAAGCAGACATCCGCGATTGATGAACACACAGCAGCAGTCAAAACCACTGGCCACATGGACACAGTCCGACAAGCTCTACACTTTACATATGCACATTGGTGTCCATTGTAGGACCCAAAAATTTATCCGTACGCAATGTGAACCGGCTGCGATCGAGAGACCCAGAAGAACTGACAGCCGTGACTACGGCACAGCTAGATATGTGCACCACCAGCGTGTTCAAGGTTGATGACAAGTGTCCATGAAATGCAGGACATATGAATAGGACTCCCCAGGTTGCCGAGTCCATAGACGTGCGTCCACATCCCATTCCCGCACACATGAAGGATGTGTAATGGGTACCATCGAGGGTTGCAGACATGGGATCGTGGGTATGCAGAAATGGGGCTCGGTGTTGATTGGCAGATAATCCATCGCCCCGCCCCGTGGGAGGGATGTGGGTATAGCACATGCGTTACTCCCCACTAATAATGCAAATCATCCACCGGAGAATGCTAAATGCAGCTGTGAAATGTGTACAGCCCTATACCAGTGTCCAGTAGGCAATTCCCATGGACGGACAAACGTACGACCAAAATGGTCACCCATAACTGCAAACCCGGTGTAATTCCACAGCTGCAGTAAGGCATAACACAGATAATACAGATAGGGACCACAGTACACACCCCCCATACAAAGCCAGACCAGCGTGCGAATACCGGCATAGACAGCACTCAATCTGCCAGCAAGAAAATGGGGTTCACTCGCTTCCATACTGCGAAACAAATGGGCGATCTGCGGAACACATATTAATGGCATACCAACAACGTCAACTAGGAAGGTTATAGGATGGTCAAGCTATGGCGTACCCACATATAAAGAACATCCTTCAATGAATGAATAGGATCCACATGTCATGGTGGTGTTATTTTGACAATACAGTGGCGGATATTTCGTATTGTGACTTCTGAGGATTATGTAAAGCAGTTGCTAACCTGCATCTTTGGATGTACACCATTTGGTTTCAGGTTTGAAAGACCTGGATGTCGTAGCACTACATAATATGTGTAGTCAAACACACACCCGCGATTGGGGAACATACAGCAGCAGTCAAACCCACTGGCCAGATGGACACAGTCCAACAGGTTCTACACTTTACATATGCACATTGGTGTCCATTGTAGGACCCAAAAATTAACCCTATGCAATATAAACGTGATGGAGGAAGCAACGCTGAAGGCGTAACAGCCATGACTACGGCACAGTTAGACATAATCACCACCAGCGTGTTTAAGGTTGATGACAGGTGTCCATGAAATGCAGAACATATGAGCAGAAATACCCATATGGCCGTGTCCATAGATGTGCGTCCACATCTCAGTCCCGCACACATGAAGAATGTATAATGGGTACCGTCGAGGGCTGCAGCCATGGGATCGTGGGTATGCAGAAGTGGGGCTCGGTGTTGTTTGGCAGATAATCCGTTGTCCCGCCCCGTGGGAGGGATGTGGGTATAGCACATGCCTTACCCCCCACCAATAATGACAATCATCCACCGGAAAATGCTAAATGCAGCTGTGAAATGGGTACAGCCCTATACCAGTGTCCAGTAGGCATTTCCCAAGGATGGACAAACGTACGGCCAAGATGGCACCCATAACTGCAAACCTGGTGGAATCACACAGCTGTAGTAAGGCAAAACACAGGGAATACAGATAGGGACTACAGTAGAGACTACACATACAAAGTCAGACCGCCGTGCGAATACCGGCGTACACAGCACTCAGTCTGCCAGCAAGAGAATGGGGATCACTCGCTTCCATACCGCGGAACAAATGGGCGACCTGCGGAACACATACTAATGGCACACCAACAACGTCAACTAGGAAGGTTATAGGATGGTTAAGCTATGGCGTACCCACATATAAAGAACATCCTTCAATGAATTAATAGGATCTACATGTTTTGGTCGTGTTAATTTGACAATACAGAGGTGGGAATGTCCCAATGGGATATCTGCGGATTAGTTAAAGCAATTGTTAGCCTGCATCATTGGAATTACACCATTTGGGTTCAGTGGGGAAAACCTGGTTTACGTAGCACTACATAATATGGGTACTCAAACAGACATCCGTGATTGCTGAACATACAGCAGCAGTCAAACCCACTGGCCAGATGGACACAGTCCAATAAGTTCTACACTTTACATATGCACATTGGTGTCCATTGTAGGACCCAAAAATTTATCCGCACGCACTGTCAACCTGCTGCGATCAGGAGACCCAGATGAAGTGACAGCCGTGACTACGGCACAGCTACATATATGCACCACCAGCGTGTTCAAGGTTGATGACAACTGTCCATGAAATGCAGGTCATATGCACAGAAATCCCCAGATTGTCGAGTCCATAGAAGTGCGTCCACATCCCATTCCCGCACACATGGAGGATGTGCAACGGGTACTGTCGAGGGTTGCAGCCATGGGATCGTGGGTATGCAGAAATGGGTCTCGGTGTTGATTGGCAGATGATCCGTTGTCCCGCCCTGTGTGAGGGATGTGGGTATGGCATATGCGTTACTCCGCACTAATAATGCAAATCATCCACCGGAGAATGCTAAATGCAGCTGTGAAATGTGTACAGCCCTATACCAGTGTCCATTAGGCAGTTCCCATGGATGGACAAACGTACGGCCAAGATGGCACCCATAACTGCAAACCTGGTGGAATCACACAGCTGTAGTAAGGCAAAACACAGGGAATACAGATAGGGACTACAGTAGAGACTCCACATACAAAGTCAGACCGCCGTGCGAATACCGGGGTACACAGCACTCAATCTGCCAGCAAGGAAATGGGGATCACTCGCTTCCATACCGCGGAACAAATGGGCGACCTGCGGAACACATACTAATGGCACACCAACAACATCAACTAGGAAACTCATAGGATCCTTAAACTATGGCGTTCACGCTTATAAAGAACATACTTCAATGAATTAATAGGAACTACATGTTTTGGTTGTGTCATTTTGACAATACAGTGGCGGAAATATCCTAATGGGACATCTGAGGATTACTTTAAGCATTTCCTAGCCTGCATCATTGGATTTACACCATCCGGTTTCAGTTTAGAATAACCTGGTTAACGTAGCACTACATAATATGGGTAGCAAGCAGACATCCGCGATTGGGGAACATACAGCAGCAGTCAAACCCACAACAAGGTCTACACTGTACATATGCACAATGGTGTTCATAGTAGGACCCCAGAGATTCATCCGTACGCAATGTCAACCAGCTGCGATCGAGACCCAGAAGAACTGACAGCCGTGACTACGGTACAGCCAGACATATGCACCCCCAGTGTGTTCAGGGTTGATGACAACTGTCCACGGAATGCAGGACATATGAACAGATATTCCCAGATTGTAGAGTCCATAGAGGTGCGTCCACATCCCATTCCCGCACACATGCCGGATGTGTAATGGGTACCGTCGAGGGTTGCAGCCATGGGATCCTGGGTATGCAGAAACAGGGCTCGGTGTTGTTTGGCAGATAATACGTTGTCCCGCACCGTGGGAGGGATGTGGGAGTAGCATGTGCCTTACTCCCCACTGATTATGCAAAGCATCCACCGGCTAATGCTAAATGCAGGTGTGAAATGTGTACTGCTCCATACCAGTGTCCAGTAGGCAATCGCTAGGGATGGACAAGCGTAGGACCAAGATGGCACCCATAACTGCAAACCTGGTGGAACCACACAGCTGCAGTGAGGCATAACACAGGAAATACAGATAGGGACTACAGTAGACACTCCCCATACAAAGCCAGACCGCTGTGCGAATACCGGCGTACACAGCACTCAATCTGCCAGCACCAAAATGGGGATCACACGCTTCCATACCGCGGAACAAATGGGTGACCTGTGGAACACATACCAATGGCACAATATCAACGTCAGCTAGGAAAGCCATACGATGGTCAAACTATGGCGTTCCCACCAATGAAGAACATCCTTCAGTGAATTAATAAGATTAATGTCAATTGACCATGGAATACACCTAATCAACATCAAAGACCCGCTGGCACCTTATGGCACACAAACCAAGTCACACATAGGTAGATGAAACAGTCAACGAGACATTTTGTCCACGACAGGTCACATATGGTATACAAAGGTTACTTCATAGACATGTAAGCGCTTTCACCCGTAGGCTCCGTGAGACTTACACATAACATAGAAGCATCCAGGCTTTAAATATCCCCCCTACACTTCCATTTGTTACTTTCTATGCAAACAATGAACATGTAACCACAGCATAGAAAGCACAGACATAATGTTAACCACACACACATATGTTAACATCTCAGAA
This sequence comes from Protopterus annectens, assembly GCF_019279795.1. Taxonomy (NCBI): domain Eukaryota; kingdom Metazoa; phylum Chordata; order Ceratodontiformes; family Protopteridae; genus Protopterus; species Protopterus annectens. The sequence goes on from NC_056748.1 coordinate 773,551,913, forward strand.
AGCATCCTATTAACACATGTATTATATGATATTGTACTATGCCGAATACTCATCAATCAAAGATCTAAAAATGTATATGGAAGATATGCATAGCATATCACTGTAATACAGCGGTACAGAACTGAAAGAGTGGACAAATGTGTGTTAAGTCTACATCTGTACCTAAACTACATTCCTGTTACGGGGGTTTGATCCACCTGCTTCTCAAAAGAGGCCTCAGCAGTGTTCCATCGGTCAGCCCTGGTGTGTGGCCAACCCTCCACCTACTAATCCATCTAAATCCGCATTCTATAGCATAGCTGATGAGGTCCCCCCTCTGGTATTATAACCTAGACGTCGTAAAACACCGAATGTAGACGTATGCCTTGTGATGTGCCCATAGCCGGCCGTAGGCATACGCCAATCCTGCGGCTGCCCAGGGCGCCGTACTAGTAGGGCCACCTGTCTAGTAGGTGTGTCATGTAGGTATACCAAGATGGGGACACCATGAGTTGTGGTGGTGGGCGCCATGGAGCCCTACAGACTAGGGCAGCAGTCGATCTAAGGCCGCTGCCGTAGGAGGGGTAGTACAGTCTGCTGGTATGTGCAGACGTGCACATGAAACAGCGGTCCACAAGGATTACCCATAGTGGCGACACCTGCACAGATGGCTATAGCGGGACACACACACGGCCATGCATACAGCACAGGTAGACATACACACACCATAAATAGGCAAGTACACACAAGGTGTATGGCGTGTACGGGTACAGTGTCAGGACAGCAAGGATAGCTGTCTGCCACGATATCCAGCAGATGTCTTTAGGGTGTTCTGGAATACGGATGGTGCATGGACAATGAGTGTATATGCAACGTAACCAAAGAGAAGCACCAGTTCAACAACGAAAAGGCTCAAAATAAAGGTTTAATAGGGCTTGTAAAACACACCACAGCAATCCACAGTACACAGAAACAGTACGCAGTGTAAATCACATCAACGTTTCGTCAATCCTTCTTCAGACAATACAAAACACACAAAACCACTTTATCTGTTACTTAAATACAATTAAATAATTGCTAACAACCAATAATATTGGTAGGTTAATTAAGTACCTTAGTAGTTAATAAATAAACCTGTAAAATACCATTTTCAATGCAAAATTGAAACCTAAATCAATAAAATATACAAAATGTCCTATCTACATAGTGGAAAAGCAGTATATATAATCAAATTTGATAAATACATATTAAAAAATGGTCATTTTAAAACACATACAAAAATAGTTTATAATAGACAACTATTTATAAATAAATAAAAACAATACTACACTCTACTGGCAAAAAATGATATTGCAACCTACAATACTTAATCTTCACATAGTATTGAAAATAATAATAAAATGTAATACTATGTTAGTATTGATTTATTTGTGAGTTTTTATAATTTAGCTGCCCTTAATTTTAAAACAGGTGCTAAAGAAAACATATAATTAATTCCAGGATATTTGTTGGATTCTAAAATTATCTGCCAAAATAGTTCTCTGTATTCTAATAATGTTTCCCACATTCCCCCTCTCGGGTCAGTAGGGACCACCTCCACCACAAAAAATTCAAAACTAGAATCATTACAAATTAAGGTGTGTTTATACAGAGAATTGTTGGCACATGATGTTCTGATGTCATATGTGTGTTCGTAAATCCTTTGTTTAATTCTTCTTTCGCTTTTACCCACATAAAAGGCGTTACAATTCTTACACAAAGCGATATAAATTATCCCTTTTGTGTTACAGTTAACAAAGGATTTACATGTCAGAGTTTTGTTTCTAGCACCTAAATAGCAGCTGCTACCTGTTTTTAAGTATGTACAATACTTACAGGCTCCACATTTAAAAACCCCAGTTTTTTTCTTACTTTTGTCGGTCACCACTCTAGAACCCCTCTCTATAATTCCTTTTATATTACTACCCTTCTTATAAATAAATTTAATGTCATTTTCAAAAATATGACCAAGGTCAGAGACTTTAGAAAAATTTGTCCATTCATTTTCAAAAATTTTTTTCACCATACTGGATTGACCATCATAAGTGGTAATAAGACCTGATACAAATCCCTCTTTAGGGTCAACCTCTGAATGTGTTCCCGGTACTACTTCAGGCTTACCAAGTATTGGTACAAATCTAGTTTTTCTCCCCTCAAGAACTTCATTCATTATGTCTTCAAATAGTACTTTTGGATAACCTCTTTCCATAAACATCTTATACAGGATGTCACATTCCTTAATAAAAGTTTCATCATCTGAGGTCATCCTACATATTCGGACTAGTTGCCCTTTCAATACACTTTTTTTCTGATGAAACGGGTGGGAACTAGAAAAATGTAAATAAGTATTTGAGAATGTCTCCTTTCTATGTACCTTGGAAACAAATATGTCATCAGCCTTGATGATATTGACATCTAAATAGAATACCTCTCGAGTGTCAAATTTCTTTGTGAATTTGAGAAAATGAGTTGTCCCATTAATATATTCCACAAAAGTATCAAAATCATCCTTTGTACCTTTCCAGAAAAAACATAGGTTAATTCCCAAGTTTATTGACAAGTGGGCGTTGTACTGTAGATTCTTGGACGACCTATGTTTTCTGGAAGGCCCAAATGAAGAGATGAATATATAATGGCACAACTCATTTTCTCAAAGGCAAGAACTATATGAAAATGTCCAATATCATCAGGCTGATGTTATATTAGCACACATGAAAGGAGACATTCAAGCGTGTTGTTCTGGTTCACCGTTCATCAGAAAAAAGTGTTGGTGAAACCGGGCTGTGATGACCTCAGATGATGGCTGTTGAAATGTGACATGGTAAAGATGTTTATGGAGGAATCAAAAGTACTGTTGAACATGATGAAACAGTTCTTGCGGGGAGAAAAACCAGAAGGTTGACAGTTATCGTCGCTTGTGATGGTCAATCCAGATGGTCAATCGAAAATGAATGGACACAGTGGACAAAAGTCTCGACCTTGGTCATGTTTACATGAAATGACATGGCTGTTAGAAGGGTATAAATATCGGAATTATGAGATGTTCAGGTGTTGACAAAGTATGAAAAACTGGGGTTTAAAAATGTGGAACCTGTGCATGCTAAAACAGTGGCAACTTCTTGGGTGCTAGAAACAAAACTCTGACATGTGAAATCCTTGGCTGTAACACAGGGGATAATTTTGATAAGCTCACATGCTTTGTGGAGCGGCGAAGAATCAAACACTCGTTTTGATTCGTCAACATTGCAGCAATTCTTCGTGATTCGGTTTCAATTTTGACGGTGGTGATCTGACCGAAGAATGTGAGGCGTAGAATAGGAACTGACGGCGAATAATCCCAGAATCCAATATCCTGGAATGATATGTTTTCTTTGGCACCTGTTTTAAATAAGGGCGACCGGTAAAACTCACAAATCAATCAATACTAACATAGTATTACATTACTATTGTGAAGATAAGTATTGACGGGTTGCAATATCATTGCTGCCACGTATTGTTCGACTGACTATAAATGATTGTCTGATAAACTATTTTTGTATGTGTTACAAAATGACAGTTTATTAATATGTATCGGTAGACATTTGCTTTCCATAGATTTCGAGACATTTTATTGAGTTTCAATTTTGCATAAATGGTATTTAAATTGTTAACCTGCACAATGACGGTTGTGCTGGTGACTGGTGCTGGTTAACAAAAGTGGTTTTGTTAATGTGTGTCTGAAGAGATTGACAACGTTGTGTACACTGGCGTGCTATTGTGCTGTGGACAGACTGTTTTACAAGCCCTATTAGGCTATTTTGAACTGCTGTTGCCTGGTATTCTCTTATTTGTTAAGCCAGCACCTTCCTTTGGATATATGTGTATATGCAACGTACCACAGTTATATGTGTCAGCCGTGCAAATATGCGATACATGGGAAAGACAGCTGTCCATGCTAGAGCGGCAATGCGGGCACAACATGGAATGCGTGGATATGCAATGACAGAGATACAGACGGACACATGTGGCAGGCCCGTGAGTGTAATGTACACAGCACCAGCCCACCACACCATAGCAGGGTGCACGTGGAAGGCGCCGAGGTGCGCCAGCCACAGCAGGCACACAAGCAGTACACCAGCTGCGTCTCACCATCCACAAACACAGGGATGGCGGCAGGATATGAGTGTTCTGCGTGACCTCAAAGCCATACCCTGAACCCATGCAGCTGGGAGCATGGACACACACGTGGCAGGCATGGTGATTGACCACACCCCCACATACCCAACCGCACAAAAGTGTGACACAGGTATGGAATGCGCTTCGTGGACCACAGAACACACCACCATCACAGGCACATGTACAGGTGGGTGACAACATCCGTAAAGGAATGGCGCTGATAGCCAAGGTATGTGTTGAGCGTCTAAAAGCATGTTCATCTGCAAAGGCAGCTGGAAACACACACACACACACACACACAGGGAAGGGCCAGAGTGAGACCTCGCCTACCTGTGAACTCACTACAGCATGAAGCATTTACAGAGCAGCTACCGAGGATTACTGAGCACAAGCTGTCAGAGGCATACTTCTAGGCGGGTGACATCACCTGTAAGAGAATAGCTGGCAATAGCCAAGGTATGTGTTGCGGCGTCTAAAAGCATGTTCATCTGCAGAGGCAGCTGGAAACACACACACACACACACACACACACACACGGAAGGGCCGAGTCGAACCTCGCCTACCAGCGTGAACTCACTACAGCATGAAGCATTTACAGAATGCGCTACCGAGATTACTGAGCACAAGCTGTCAGAGGCATACTTCTCGGGCGGGTGACATCACCCGTGCAGAGAATAGCTGGCAATAGCCAAGGTATGTGTTGCCGGCATCTAAAGCATGTTCATCTGCAGAGGCGGCTGGAAGCACACACACACACACACACACACACACACACACACACAAGGGAAGGGCCCGAGTCGAGACCTCGCCTACCTACATGAACTCACTACAGCATGAAGCATTTACAGAATGCTGCCGAGATTACTGAGCACAGGCGCTGTCAGAGCATACTTCTAGGCGGGTGACATCACCCGTAGAGAATAGCTGGCAATGGGCAAGGTATGTGTTGCGGCGTCTAAAAAGCATGTTCGTCTGCAGAGCAGCTGGAAACACACACACACACACACACACACACACACGGAAGGGCCGAGTCAGACCTACGCCTACCTACATGAACTCACTACAGCATGGAAGCATTTACAGAGCTACCGAGATTACTGAGCACAGGCTGTCAGAGCATACTTCTAGGCGGGTGACATCACCCGTAAGAGAATAGCTGGACATCACCGTAAGAGAATAGCTGGCAATAGCCAAGGTATGTGTTGAAGAGCGTCTAAAGCATGTTCATCTGCAAGAGGCAGCTGAAACACACACACACACACACACACACACACACACACACACACACACAGGGAAGGGCCGAGGTGAACCTCGCCTACCTACATGAACTCACTACAGCATGAAGCATTTACAGAGCAGCTAACCGGGAAAGGGGAAATTAAACCTGAAAACAACAGCGTGTTTCCAGGGAGGTACTACGGTTGGTCCCGGTATCA
>NC_056748.1:773558021-773586499 GCF_019279795.1 Protopterus annectens
ATAACCCCACAAGGCATGAAGCAAAAACAAAGCTCTTGACACAATAACGTTTTGGATCTCCACCTTATAACTTCTACAGCCTCCGAAAAACATAGTCCCAGTTTCCATTTTCTTTACACCTCACATATCCAACATTTGCTGGAGGTCTTGGGAAATTACCAAGTCTAAATGATGTATTGAAATATCTACCCAAGCATCTGCATCCAAATATTCTTAAGTGTCTTGATTTGGTTGCACACCTAGCAGCCTTACATATTTCCACCAAACATTTTGTCTGTATTCTTGGAACAATATTTTTCCCACTTTTTTTTTTACTTTGTTACTGGATCATTACATTTTTCATGAAAGTCTGTTTGCTAACATAACTAAAACACATTAATGATGGATCTGAAACTCGAACACGAAAATCTCAGGAGTCGGCCAACCGGCACTTGCAAACTGCTTCTGCTTCGGGCACTGCACGGCAAGAAAGACTGAATAAAATGGCGTTGGCTGCATCTTTTATACCCCTGACGACAGGGAAGAGGTGACAGCAACCGACGCAGGACCCAAGACTTTGGAATTCAGGCCAACTGAGGGCAACCTGCCAGCAGGCTAACCCAAATGTAATGACTGCAACAGTGAAACACGAAGAACATCACATTATAGTTTACTGTTTCAAGTATAGGCATCTTAACAGAAACACGGATCATAACACACATTTAGCAATTGCATAGTTTCTGCTTACTTATAAGCAGACTACCCCTTTCTGTTTTAACAATCAGCTTTTATTCAATTATTCTTTTATATAAACTATCAGTATCAGTAAACGCATCCATTTTGACAAAGTCGCCTTTCTTTTTAAGGTTCTTTTACTTTCTTGTCTTTTTCTATCTTCATTATCTGGAAGACGGGGGATGTTTTGCTGTTAATAATCTCTTTCTTTTCCATTAGTGACTTGTTCTGTGCTGCATCACTCTCCCCATCATTTCTTTCCAATGCCCTCCTTCCTTTTATTCAGTTCTTTTGAGTAATTATTCAACGTCTATGTAGACCTTTGTATGTAGTGGATACAAAACTCTTAGTGAGGCGGGGTAAACACATTTAAACGAAAGCTTTATCTCCTTACATTTTCTTATGGATGGAATGAAGGCATTTCTCTTGCTGTGCATCTAAGATGAAAAAATCATGGTCTAAAAATACTCGAGTCCCCACTTTTAGGACTGTACGTTTTTCCTCAGCATGGGAAGAATGGGTCTATATTAGAAAAGTACAGTTGTGTACACTTACCGTAAATGTAGATGTTCGAGTGTATTCACTGTTGCAGTCATCACATTTGGGTTATCTGCTTGCAGTAGCCCTCAGTTGGCCTGATTATCAAAGTCTTGGGTCCTGCATCGGTTGCTGTCTCATCTTCCATGATGTCAGGTAGTCAGGGGGTATAAAGCATGCAGCCGACGCCATTACATCAGTTTTTCTTGCCCCAGATGTCAGGTGCCCCCATAATGGGAAGCAATTATACATACAAGGTTACAACTCCAACAAAAAAGCAAATACACCAAAAATCTTTAAGCATAGTAAACAAGAAGAGAAGGTTAGCCAAAAGAAGTCAGGGAGCTGGAGGGAGGGTAACCAGGACTGCAACAGTAAATACACTCGAACATCTACATTTATGGTAAGTGTACACAACTGCACTATATTCTTCGTGTTTCACTGTTGCAGTCATCACATTTGGGTAGATTCCCAAAGCTAAGGATCGGAGGAGGAAATCAGATAGCATTAGGACCAGCTATAAGGCCTTGCAAGACTGCAGTGGCAAAGCCAGCTCTGGATTTAGAGAAAATTGGCAAATGGTAATGCTTGGTGAAGGGTATGTACAGAACTCCACGTAGCAACTTCTAGGATGTCCCTGGTAGGGACACCTCTGAAAAAGGCTGTACAGGTAGATGCAACCTTGGCTGAATGTGGTCTTATCCCCTGTGGGGTAGGTTTTCCATGGTGCTTATAGCAGAAATGAATGCAATGGCCTATCCATTTAGAAATGGTTTGCTTGGAAATGGCCTTCCCCTCTGCCCCTGCAGCAAATGCAACCAGCAGCTGTTCAGATTTCATGAGAGGTTTAGTCCTGTCCAAGTAAAATCTAAGTTGTCTGTGCACATCTAAGGAGTGCAGTATTCGTTCCCCTTTGTTCTGTGGATTAGAAAAGAAGGTTGGCAAATGAAGTTGTTTCTCAGGTGTGAGGAAAGCCATCTGGGAAGTTGTGTTCAAGCTTGCTTCCAGGAATACAATTTGTTGGCAGGGTACAAGTTGTGATTTCTTTTCGTTTACTGTGTACCCCAGAGAAGTTAGCAATTTTTGTACAAACGCCAGATGATTCAACAGTATGTCCTGGCTTTCTGTCTGAATTAGACAATCGTCCAGGTATAGGTACATTTGAATATTTCTTTGCCTGCAAAATGCAATGACTGGAGCTAGGCATTTTGTGAATACCCTGGGCGCAGTAGATAAGTCAAAGGGCAGTGCAGAGAACTGACAGTGGATGTAGCCTGCTTTGAAGCATAGGTATCTTCTGCAAGATTCCCTGATTGGGATGTGCAGGTAGGCTTCCTTTAAATCCAGTGTTGCCAACCGGGCATCCTTGCCTAGCATAGGAAGCAACTGGTGAAGAGTTAGCATCTTGAATTTTGGGAATCACCAAAAATGTGTTTAGGATAGAGAGGTCCAGGACAGGATGCCAAGAGCTGTCTTTTCTGGGCACCAGGAAAAGTCTTGAGTAGAAACCTTGTCCCCATTCCTGTTCTGGGACAGTTTGAATAGCTCTGATACTTGAGAGAGAGAGAATTTGCTTTTGAGCCTCTGCCCACTGATGTGGGGGTAGATCTGGCCAACCGTTTGGGGTTGGTAAGGTGTGGAAGTGGAATCTGTATCCTTGGGAAACTATATTTAAAACCCATTTGTCCTGGGTAATGAGTTCCCAATTTTTTGCCTGCAGGGCAATCTTTCCCCCTAAAGGAGCAGTTAGTTGTGCAGGGCTTGGAAGTTTTAAAGTTAAGTCACTGAGACAGTTTACCATGGGGGGGTTATACTACTCCCTGCTTTGGAAGTGGAGCCCCCCACTGCTTAGTCTTGTGAGTACCTTGGGACTGAAGCCTGGGTGTTCTTGCTGGTTCTGGGTTTGGACTGAGAAGGCCTAGAAGAGTCAGGAAAGGACCAATTCTTAGAGGGCCAATGCCTACTAAATCTGGGAGGCTGTACTTGCAGGAAATCTAACAGCTTGCATAGATTTAGCTTTTACCTCCATTTTTTTAAGTACTTCTTCTGCTTTGTTGCCAAACGGGCGTTCTTGGTTTAAGGGAGCATCCATGATCTGGCAAAGATTGCCCCTTAAGCCAAGCATGCCTTCTAAGTACAGACCCAGTGACAGCAGCCCTGCAAGATGCCTCTAGTGAATCAAAACCACATTGAAAAGTATGTTTTCCAACTTGTTGAGCAGAATGCATTAAATCCTGTAAATCTTTATTTTCAGCACAGTCAGGAATCAACATCATTTTCTGTTTAAGCAGTCCAGTAATATGCTGCTGATCATTTAACATGAAACTGGCAGTTTAAGGCCCTAATGGCCAAGGCTGCAGAAGTGTACACCTTCTTACCCCATCTATCCAGCGCCCTGGATTCTCTATCAGAGGGGGTAGGATTTTTGGCTGTAGTAGCCTTAATGCCCTTGGGTCCCCGTGAAATGGTCTCAGGATCCGCAGTAGGATTTTTAAAAAGGAAGGAACTTGTGAGAGTCAGGAACCCTGTAATATCTATCTGGTTTCTGGGAGCAGGAGGTAAAGAGTCAGGGGCCAAGCTAGATTCCGAAAAGGCATCATCAACAATGTCCAGTACAGGGGGGATAGCTAAAGGCCTGTATTTGGGCAGGAATAAGAAATCCCTAAGCATTTTTTTAGAGTCAGAGTAATCCTGGCTTTCCCAGTGAAAATGCTCCCTAAGAGTATGCAAGGTTTCCCCACAAGAGAAATCCTCTGGGGGGGGGAGGCGGAGGGAACAGAGTTCTCTACATAAGAATACTCATAGGTAGATAAGGGTAAATCCTGGTCATCAGAGGAAACAGAAATTTCAGAATCCTGATCAAAAGAATCATAAGCAAATTCAGTCCTAGGTCTCTTAGAGGGGGAAGGTTGGCTTAACCTGATTAAAGTAATAAGGTCTTCAGCCATTCTTATTTGTTTTTTAGGCATAGAGGCCTGTCCATGCAGTCCGGGTCGGTTTTCTAGGCATGGATCGAGTTTTAGGCCTTGAAGAAGAAGATGGTGTTGGTTTAATATGCAAGTCAGTAGGCCTGAATACACCCTCAGAAGCCAGTGCCTGCACAGCAGCTCCGGACCCATCCAAGGTAGAAAACACCCTCAGGTTACACAGTTGAAGCATCTCACAGCATACCGGACTCTGAATGGGTCTCAGTAGAGGCCGGCAAATCTGAAGTAGCGGGTATCAGGGGCTGCGAAAGCGCCTAACTGAGTACCGGCAAACTGGCGACTAGCTTAGGAGAAGCATTGTCAGCAGCTTTGGACTTATGCGGCCTGTCTCTGTCTTTATCTTTGGGTTTTTTCAGAATGTCGGTAGTCGGGTGGCTTACCAAAGCCATACCTGGGTAAGTGAACTGAGTACAAAAATATTTAGAAGTGTAAATACACCAACGACGAATAGTTCGTTGTTTAATTAAGGCACACAACCGACAGCGAGGTATGCTGTGGTCAGAGTCAAGGCAAGAAATACAGTACGAATGAAAATCTTTATGAGGTATTTGCTTTCTACAAGAAATACAATTATTGACTTTTACTGACATCGGTTTAGAGCAAGAAAAAGTTTCCCCAATGGGGTACTTAGCTTAGTTGAAGACTTCGGTTCTGAAACTCGAAAATGAAAATTTCAGGAGTCGGCCAACCGGCACTTGCGAACTGCTTCTGCTTCGGGCACCGCACAGCAAGAAAAACTGATGTAATGGCGTCGGCTACACGCTTTATACCAGACTACCTGACATCATGGAAGATGAGACAGCAGCCGACGCAGGACCCAAGACTTTGATAATCAGGCCGACTGAGGGCTACTGCATGCAGATTACCCAAATGTGATGACTGCAACAGTGAAACACGAAGAACATGTTGATGTTTCAAAAGAGAGAATGCTCTTACATCGACACCAAATACGCAAAGTCACAGAATGTCGAATGGCCAGAACAGAGATTTTTTTCCCCAAGGAAAAAAATCGCTGGGACTTTCTCAGGACTTTGCCGTTTTCTCCACTGTGGTATGATCTCGGAGTTGGTATATTTAAGTAGGGGGTGGGGTGGGGTGGGGGGAAGCCCCCACTTTATTTTGCATTTGTTTTTTGTTTTTTTGCTTTTTTCGCACTTTCGACTTTCTGTGGTTTCACGTACTTTGTGTCGATTTATGAGCGTTTGCTCTTTTCAAACTTCGACTTTCTAATATAGACCTGGGAAGAATTTTCTCCTGCTATGTTTCCTAGTTTAATGAGGATTGGTCTGGGTTGGTTTCTAGGTGCAGTATGTGGTACACTGACTCGGTGTGACCATTCTAATTTTGATGTCTTCCAAGGAAATCCCTGTCCAATTATTAAGGCATTTCTTAATAAAATTCTTACAATGCTTCCCTGCTACATTCTCTGGGAACAAAACAAAATAAAATGTAGATTTTTTTCTTCTGTATATGTCTTCCGACTCTATAAATGTTTGAGCTGCTACTTCTTGTCTCATTTCTTGTTCGGCCTTTATTTTATTTCCCTTCTTGTACCTTGTACTTCTGTGGTCTCATCTGAATGTTTGGATAAGGCATCCTTAATTTTCTTGCAGTTTTCTGTTACTGTAGCAATACAGAGCGGTAAGCTACCTGATTTTAATATTTCAGAATGCATCCTACATACTTTCTTTTCTAAAGAGCCACATGCATATTATTCTGGTACTGCCACTTCTAACTGCTTTTTTTCACCATTCTACCACCTTATTGTCAGTCTCAGTTTTGGGTAATGGATTATTTCTTTCCATTTTACCTTTTTATACTATTTTTATTATTTTTTTCATTGAACAGCTCTCCTGGACGTCACATCTTCCAGCAATTTCATTTTGTATCAGTTTATTAAATTTATCTACCGGGTGTTCTATTTTTAGTGTTTTCCCAGCCAGGAGCTCTCTTTTTAGCAACTCACACTAACACTGCCGTAATGGAAGTTAATGATACCTGAAAAGTGCTGACCAGGTATGAAGAAGTAGACAAAATGGATGTATAGGACCCCTAGCAACCAGCAACAATTTTGCAATGCATTAAAGCAAACAGAGTGAGTACAGAAAGGAAGAAAAGGGCACAAGACTGCAGCACAGCTAACATGGGGAAAGACATTACAAAAAGAGTGAAAGCACATGGGGGAATGGTGGATGTAAATGAGCAAAGGGAAACACAAACGTAAATCATAAAGCAAGTGACACTGGGTGCCCACAAATAATTAAAAAAAAACATATAATTATATACTGCAATGACTTGTAACATGTAACTATGAATCAAATTTCACTAATTTTCCTTTAAGATGATGCAGCTTAAAAGTTGTAATATGCAACCTGGCTTTTGGGAGCAAATGGACGGAGCCCTGACTGTGACATAGGCTACTGGGGGTTTGATTAGCAGCCGCACTACTACAGGTACCAGGCAGAAAGGGTAGGAGTGAAGAGGTGTGGTTTACAATCAGCAATCTTCTTGGTAGAAATGATCGCTCAAGCCTCAGAAGGAGGGGCAGGGCTGCTTGTATGGAATACCCCTTGCAGAAGTGAGGGGATGTCCTCCAAGGGCAGTCCCCTTCGCAGTACCTCCCTGGGTATATGTGACATTAAGGATAGGGAGAACTGAAAAACTTTTCAATGATCCCCTAACGCTATGTGAATAATGATCTTTTCAGCTGGCTTTCACCAGGTAGACCAAATGAGTGACCTGATGGACTGACAGAGGTTCCAATGGTCAGCAGACTGTGGGGAGAAGACGCTGTGAAAAAAAAAACCTCAAAGTGGTAATCCATAAAGAGAAGAAGGGGATACTGGCACAGCCTCCTCCATTGAGTGGGGGAATTGTCCCCTGCAAAAAATATTTGTAATGTCATGCACGGTTGCTAAAGAAGGCTGCCAGAGAAGCTATAAGGGCTAATGATGGGTTTGTAGGATAAGAAAAAGGAACAAGCGACCTGCTGTGCAAGAAGAGGTGCATATATGATAAAGCAAGAAGAGAGTTGGCCTGAGAAAATAAAATACCCAGTGGAAGACTAGAAAAAGAGTTGGCTAAAGGAATTAAATCTGTAAAAATGACCCCTTTAGATACTTGAAAGAAAAAAGAAAGTCTGAAACAGAGAATAATGACAGTATGTGACACTAGTAACAACATTCAGATCAAATTTGTCATTGATGATACGAAAACATAAGATGCAGTAAAGTTAGGAGCACAATATATTTTAAAAACACACAAAATATTTATAATATACTGTAAAACATACCCGAACTGAATACCATACATGTATAGATTCTGTAAAGTTAGGTGCACTATTATTTTGCTAAAAGTGCTGCATCATTTGTGTCGAAGAAAAATGAAAGATCTGTTTATACTACTGGTGTAGCAGCAAAATTCAATATTTTTATTTAATCAAAAAACTGTGAACTTTAAGCATATCACCACTGAGGTACAGCTACTATGAGAACATGCACAACTTTTATAAGGTACGCTATTGTTTAAAACACAACAGTAATGCAATTTCCAAACTATACTTAAATAGTTAAATATTTTGTTAAGATGTTAATTCTCTCACTTTTAAATGCAAACAATTTTAAGAACGTCCACAAATTACACTAACGTAAGTATTGACTGAGGTAACAAACACAATTATGTGAGCAGGTGGAGTAGTGCCATGAAGAATAGCTCTGACACCTAGTTCTCTACCTTAGATCTAAGCCTGGGTGCCTTCTGTAGAGTCTGCATGTCCTCTTTACATTCATGTCAGTTTTCCAGGGTACGCTGGTTTTCTCCCACCTCTCATGGGACTGGTTGGTTAACTAGGGTTCTCTAAATTGCCTATATGTGTAGGCATGCATTTGCAGGGTGGTGGTGTATGTGTGTGTGTGTGTTTTGCAATGGACCAGCACCCTATCTAGAAACAGTTTCAATGCCTTGTGCCCAATGCTTGACAGGATAGGCTCTAGCATCCCAGCAACTCTGTAAAAACGATAAAGCGGATTATCAGAAAATGCATGGATGAAACTATGGCAATACTCAAATACTAAATAAACTGATATTGATGAAACTGCAAATTATTTTGTATTTGAGCAGTCCCCTGCAATCTCCTAATGTGGTAGGATACACTCTCACACTTTGTAAACCAAATGCACCAATTCTGAGGCTGTGCCACCTGAAAGTGAATGAATGCCTAAAGCAGATGCCTATGCTGACCGCCTTAAAAAACTCCAGCTATATTCTGTCGCATATCGTCTACTCAGAGACAATCTCTGCTTAACATACAAGGCCATGTCAAAACCAGAGCTGTTGGACATGCTACACTTAAAGAAATCCCAATCCCTCAGAGCCACATGCTCCAGGGATCTAAACCTTGTTATCACAATAAACAAAACATGCTGGAGGGATAGGTTCCTGACCCAGAGACTCCCCAGACTCTAGAATAGACTGCCCATACATATCAAGCAGAGCGCCTCTTTGGCCCTCTTCTAAAGGAACCTTGACGATTGGATGGGAGAAAGGAAATTCATCCCTGGGATCACGTCAGTCGGCCTGTTAGACAGGGGTCCAGGGAAGTAAATAATGTGGGAAGAAACAGCCAGGAATTGTTATGGCTAGGCTTGTACAGGCCCTACGGCCGATAGCCTAGTACCAACCTATGAATGTGTGGTAGTGGTGGAAAACAAAAGTTCCCTCTATCTTTGAAATACTATAACCTCAGATTAAGTATATTTAATTTACAGGGAATGCTCCACTCCACCTCTCCCCATACAGGCCAAAATAATCATATAATTTATGTTTTGCTTACATATAAATGCTATTCCTACATTTTCATATTAACTTTAGAGGTTTAATATTGATTATATTATGTTGAATGACTCTAATTATGAAGGATACCCTCTATGACAAACAGATTAAAGAATTAACAGAAGACAGTGTAATATAAAAGGAATGCAGAAAGCAGGCAGATACATTATTTGTGCAAACATTAATAAAACAGAATGTGACAAAGATTCCAGCATGGGTAGAGAAAGTGGTTACAGGAAGGAAAACTGGATGGTATCCAGATGACATCCAAAAGGAACAAGGTTCTGAGATATGCCTTGCAGGCTTTGCATACTTTTGTGTGTAAAGTCATGGGGTCTAAAACCTAAGATCATCATACACTTAAAATTCACTGAAGTGAATATGTATAAAACCCTGTAAAGAGCATCATGGAAATGGGTGGCTGCTATCAGCCCCAAAGCCATTACACAAAATAGAGCTCTGAGAAACGTTAACTGAACAGTATATGCACTAGCTTCTGAAATGAAAAATCCTCTCCATGGGCAAACAATTCTTGCCTGTGCTTATACTACAAACTATAAATGTGGGTAACTTAGTGACACTGTAGTGCTTACAGTTATTCCTAAAAATAGGAACAGTGCAATTAGAGACTCTTGGGCAGATGTCAGCTTGTTCTAACAGGCAGCAGCAAGGAGCCAGTCACTCAGATATGAACATACTATCCCTTCTTGCATGTTCTTTATAAAAACCCTGAGGGCTGAAGTGAGGTCAAATGGGAAATTCTTGAACTAGTAATCACTGTTTCTTAGTTGGAAGCACAGAAGCTTACTTGATTCTAGTTCTGTTCATGTGGAGGCAGAGATTTTGTGAGGTCCAAAGACAACATCCAATCTCCTTCTGACAGGCATGGAAGGATGGACTGCACCATGTCCATCTGAAAGAATTATTTTGCCTATGATATTCTGGTTTCTTTGAAACCAAAAAGGAACAAGAGTTATGTACTTACCATAATATTGGATTCCTGATTATTACCGTTCATCCAACTTCACAAATGAGATCTGGTCACTATCGGGCATGTCAAAACAACAAAAAGCTCTCTCTTCTACAGCTCATTTTCCTACTGCCCATAAAACAGTACTGCTCCCCTTTTACCTCATATCAAGTCTGCCACCTAAAGGCCTACTGAGCCTATCAAAGCAGGTCCTAAATTAAAGAGGTGTTAACAAACAGGCCTCAGGAGGCTGGTAAGGCATGACAGGAGTAATAAGACCCCAATTTGTGTGCGTGTCTGTGTGTTGGGGGGGTGATGGAGGAAGGCTTTAGGAAAGTAGATGAGCATGAATAATTAAAATCTAACATGGTTAAGTATATAACTATTGTATCTTAGATTATCCAGTCCATCCACTTCAGGGATGAGACAGAGTCTGTAGCTAACATCTTGGGTGGCATTTGGACCGAATAAGGTGGCCCCGAAGGAAGACCATGACCAAGATTATACATCTAATTTTAACTGTCTGATAAATGTATGCAATGAAATCTAGAAAGTAGCTGCACAAATATCACCAGCAAAGGAATTTGTGAAGAAGGAACAGAAATGGGTACTGCCCTTGTGGAAGGGGTCTTTTGTCTAGATGGACAGGATTTGTTAAATGTAGTACAGAAGAATGAGATATAATAAGATAAACATTTGGAAAGGATAACCTTGAATGTTTCTGTCCATGCTTTGCTGCGGAGAAAAACAACTGGTCGTGTTACATGAATTGCTTTGTGTGGTGCAGACAAAATCTTATGCAATGAAGAAGATATTCTCACCTATTGGGGTAAGATAGAAAAAACATCAGTAGTTGATTCAGGTCAGTTTCTAAAGTCACATTAGGAAGGAAGAGGCTATCTTCAAGGAAGGACCAGATGGGGGGAGTCAACAGGAAACAGCATGAAATTCTGAAATTCCTCCGACTGAAGTATTTGCAACTAGGAAGAAAAATTTTCAAAAATAAAAGTTGAGCTTATGTCTATGAGCCAGTTCAAAAGAATGCTGGGTTAGCATCTCCAGAAAAAAATGTGGTTTTAAGGTGAGATAGGATCATCTGGGATAACAAAGCAGAAATGTACCCCTAGAAAGGCCTTGAATACTGCAAATTAAAGCCTTTCTGGAGATTAGAAACAGCTGCTAAGTTAACCTTAACTGTGAAGAAGACAGAATTTGCACTGAAGAGAAAGGAGATAAGTACAAATAGTTATGATACTTGGGGAAAAACAAGATCTAAGCCCCACTGAACAGCCCCATAAGGAAAACTTGTTTTCATTCTACCCTTACATACTTTACATGTGGACAACTTCTGGCAGTCAGTAAGGATCTGAACCACCATGGTTGGGTGTGTTGGGTCCCTGGTCATTACTGGAATTGAAGAAGCCATGCAATCAGGCCCTGAGATCAGATGCTCAGGTGAGGCCTGCCAGATGGGTGGGAAAGGAGACCTGGAAGTGGATCCAGAAGCAGAGGTGTCTTCTTGAGATGAGGCCACAGAAAAGGGAATGAGTCTAGAAGGATAACTGTTGGTTTGCATAACTTGGCTCACTTGAAGAATTTAGAGGAGAAGACACATGGATGTCCCAGTGGACAATGACGGACTACAGCATCCATCAGACTCTGTCCCATGCAGGGACAAGGGCAAAGAAGTTGATGAAGTGCTGGTAAGGGGATGCAAAGAGGGCATGGCAAGGCTTCCCCTACAGGTGGAACAATGTCTACACTATTTGTGGCTTGAGGGGACCAGTCATTAAGTTCAGCCCATAAGCCAGACAGCTGAATTGATCAGGAATGTGTCCTACTAGCAGAAAGCACTGTGTGTAGCTCACTCATTCCCACACTGTCATGTCCTCTCAGCAGGGGGGATAAGATCTGGTACCACTTTGATTGTTTCAGTTCTATGAGAATTTCTCTCATCTCCAGTATGTTGATATACAAACTTGACCTCCTGTAAACCACGTTCCATGCACTGTTGGCCTTGAACAATGCTCTATACCATACAGCAGAAACTGCCATGATAACAGCTGCCATTGGGAGAGTACCATAAAGGGCTACCAGTGAAGGTGACTTTGTATACAGCGGAGATGCAGACGGGTTTATCCATGTTATTTTGTAAATGAGACCACTGCACCATAGGTGTCTGCTGTCACATTCTCATGAATTATCTGGCATGCTGCAGTAGATGAATTATGGCAGCCATCAAACCCATTATCTTGAGAATTAATTATGCTGTTGGGGCAGAGAGGTCTAGCAGGTGGAGAATCAAAAAATGAATTAGAAGGATGTGGCCTTGAGGGAGCTTGGCTATCCTGTGTATGGTTCTCCATACAGGTGTCAGATAGAAATCTTTGTCACCTGTTTTTGATGGGTAAGATATTCAGAAATAGCAGAGAAGACAGCTTTGGTATATGGGAAAAAGGGATTATGGAGCCTCTGGATACCATCTCTCTCTTTCTCTGACCCAATTGTTTTGTATGACGGCTATCCATGTGCCTTGGAACTGGGAGAATTGACCCCAGACTGCCACCTGAGTGGAAAAGTCAGGTAATTGCCTAAGGATTCTGCTACTGCCTAACTTAGAAAGGACCACTGAAACCCTAATTTTGTGGAGTACCTCTGCATCTGGGAAAGCATCAGTTGAAGAAGCACCCAAGAACTCTACAGGCACTACTTTCTGCAAAGTTGCTTCTGGGATTTTTTAAGCCACTTCTGATTCTTTGAGAAGGATCTCTGAGAAGCTGTGAACTTGACTCTCACTGCAGATAAAGTATTACCCCTCGTATTCACTCTTTACCATTTTTTACATCACCTGAAGTCCAAAGTGAGTTAGGACCTATCCAAAGAGGACATTAGTGAATGATGTCTTGAAGCTCTCTGTAAAGTCACAGTGGTTCAATGTAATACCTGTCCTGGTCTCTCCAGTTTCTCTATCAGTCACAATGTTTAACAGATGCATGAAAATGGTAGATGTGTTAGGCAAGGTGGACACCTGTGCATCTAGCTGTCTATGAGCATCCGGTATCAATGGCCTTTGCTGCATATATAGCATTTGTTCAGTTAGCACTCTATAAAAGCAGTTCATGTGCATCATGTAGTTTAAAACACAAATGCAAAAAGTACCTGATATGAACACACACTTTTCTATTCTCTTCACTGCCTAGAATCCTTATCAAAAGGATAGACAGTCAGGTTCTCATCAGAAGGCTCCTTTATGTTCACTGCGGCTGTCAGCAATAAGTCATCAAGGGGACCCTTAAGAAAATACGGTCAGTTCTTATCCTTAGGAGGGTCTAGTATCTTGTTAGGCTTCCTTAAAATAGGATCATCTACATCAGGATCTCGCCAGACCCTTTCAACAACTAAGTCAATCATGTAGTCCTTAAAGGGGAAAGCCACCCAAGATGTAAATGAGGCAGTCTGAAAGGCCTCTATCAGAAGGGGGGCTGCAGGCCAAGTATCCCTCTGCCTCATAAATTCCAACATTTCCCCAAATTTTGAGTCATCCACTGGGGGCTGTTGGGATCCATCCCCATTAGTGAGGTCTGTATCAGCGTTATGAGACGCTGCTGGTGAATTTATGTGCCTCCTATTGTATGTCTTTTCCTGGTTTATTTGGGCTTGGAAATTTTCTGCATGGCTAGAGGATGGGTTTGACCCTGAAGGGTACATTCTTTCAAGACCTTTCAAAACTCTCTGAGGAGGAAGATTATTAGCAGTGCCCAAAAACTAAAGACTGGCAAGTGTCTATGGGTGGAGTCAAAGCTAGGTGTGGGACTGTTCTGTCCGAATGTCTGGAAATGGAGGTCAATCTTTCCAGAATGTCAAATGTAGAACAGGCGTCAGTAGAGTTGACAAAGTTAGTACTGAAGCAGACTTTGGTGCTGACAAAGGCCTGACAATGAGAGACACCGATACTGAAATCAGCCTGGACTCAATACTAGCTTCAGCATCACAAGACTGAAAACCAGAGTTGGCATCAACATCCATGATGAACAGAAGATGTCAACCTCCCAGTACCCAGTCATTCTCAACACCATTTCTTGTCTGATGGGACATCATGCTTGATACTTTTTTTTGTACAAGACTGCAAACCTTTCTTCTTGATAAGCCTTTTTTTAATAGGGCTGGTACATTTTGGCAAGGGTAGACAATGGTATTTGGGTACACTTTTGGAATGGTTTTGTACGTCTGCTGCAAGCTGCCATTTTTAACCATTTGTCCTGCATAGTTAAGATGTACAAAAAAATCAAAATGGTCATACAGCAAAACACACAGAAAGCCACACCAGAAAGATCATGGCAAAACAACTACTGACTGTTAAAATTTTTTTTGCAAACTTCCCCTAATATTAGCATCACTAGAAACAGGCAAATTATACTTTTAGGACATATATGTCCTCCAGCACACTGGTTTGTAAATGCACTATGATCCATAACTCTTTATTAATGCAGTCAATCCAATCTGCCACAGTCTTTCTGTTTTTTTCTTATATTCATTTGCATTGGGACTTCTGCTTTCTTTGGGAGATGTAGATCAACAGGAAGAAAACCAGCAACTCAGAAATTAATGAATAAATGTGGGACAACAAATCATCAATCACATTTGTGAAATATGGTGGAACACCAAATCCTGGAAATACTGTACTTTTCTGACTTTGTTAAACTTGTAGGGGGACTCCAAAGCATAAGCCCTAAGTCATGTTGGGAAAAACTTTAAGGAGAGGAGAAGAAGGAAGGAAAGAGGTAACTCTAAGTAAGCCATTTTTGTTCTCAACAGTATTTTTATAAAACATGACATATACTACATGTTACTACACTAAACGTGCCTTTTTTTCCTTTCTTTCTTTCATTCTTCTTGTTCAGTTTTAAGAAATGAAGGTACGGCAAAGTAAAAACAGAAGAAAGCCTGGATAAAAGAGCATGATATAAGTATAACTGATATGCGTTTTCTTACTTTTGCATAGGGAATGACTGGATGGAGGCCTTTGGCTTGATCTAATAACAAGCTTTTGGTGGAATCAAGTAAATAAAAGAGCACTGAATTTAATGAAAAGTTTTCCTTTAGTAAATAGATGTTCACAGTGCAACATGAAAAGCTTGCAGCTGAAGGCAAATGTGTATGTGGTTCTCAAGTGTCTATGGAGGCAAGCTGATTAGGTCAGTAAAAACGGGTCTATATTAAAACCCTGAAAGGACTAAATAGTGAATTATGTACATCGACACATAAAGGTTGATGTACATACAGAGCAAAACACCTAAAGGGCGAAAACCGGAACGCCAATCGTGTTTCATCATCAGAATGCGCCACACGGGTAAGTAAAATTTAAATTAAAATATTAATTAGCTTTTGCAGGAGGGCAAGCCCCCCTACACCCCCCATGAGGGGGCTTTGCCCCCCACACCCCCCTACTTAAATATACCAACTCTGAGACCGCACTACAGTGGGGGAAAAGGCTATATTTCCTTATCCCCACCACCCTGCTGCTGGCTAAGAAACACATTCGGCGTTCCGGTTTTCACCTTTTAGGTGTTTCGCTCTGTACGTACATCAACCTTAATCTGTCGATGTACATACATTCGCACTTCTGATCTTTTGGTCTAGCAATATAGAGCCAGTAAAAACAGAATACCTTTTTTCTTTCAATAGCTGAAAGACAGTTTTCTGAAAACATTCAAGCTGTTTTCTACATCTGAGAGAAGAATAAAAATAATACAAAAACAGCATTTAGTGTAAGCAGAATCACAGGCTGTACCTTACATCTTAGCACGGATAATCTTCATTACAGGTCAATTTAAGCATGCGAGTGTAGTTGTTAACCTGGGACAATTGTTCCTACTAGGAGGGTTAAACTTTATTATTTGAAGATGTATACTGTTTTGTGTATTTGTATTAAGTTAACAGGTTATGAGGTGTTCAAAGCCCTGCCCTTTGGTCTCACCACAGCCCCCAGGGTGTTTACCAAATGTATGGCATTGGTAGCAGCTCACATGAGTCTGCTGGGATTCAGAGTCTTTCCACATATACATGACTTGTTCCTCACTGCCCCACCCAAGCATCTCCTACAGGAATCCAGGGACTACTTACTGCAATTATGTCAATCACTAGTCATCTCAGTAAACATCTGCAAAAGTCATCTTCAACCTGTTCAGAGCCTGGAGTTCACAGGTCACCAGCTGAACACAGTAAGTCAAATAGCCTTTCTTCCACATCAGGTAAGGATAACCAGGTACCAGATGGAGCAAATGTACTGCATATCCTTCTTCGCCAGCCAGACTTGCTCTTCAGGCCCTAGGCTTAATGGCAGCTGCCATAGCCTTAGTTTCTATGGCTCAGTTTTATATGTACATTCTTCAAGGGACCCTAGATGTTCAGTGGTCAATTCAATATCATCTATGTTGGTGGATTCAGGTGGACAAAGTTCTCCTAGGCTGTCCTTTTGTACTTTCGCCCTAGTAGCCATTGTGACGATGGATGCGGGGGGGGGGCATTTCTTTGGACAAACGGTCCAAGGCATGTGGTCCCCAGAAGAGACCAATTTGCACACCAATGTCTTAGAGATAAGAGTGGTACTCCTAACATTGCAGACCTTCCAAGATGTACTTCCTCATATGATTGTGATACAAACAGACTGTGATTCAGTACATCAAAAAATGGGGGGGGGGGTCCAACCTTGCCTCCTTTTCTGAGAGGCAATGACAATGTGGCAGTGAGCAATCTCTTCCAAACACTTTCTTATGAGAATGCACATTCCAGGGAAGTCCAACATTCTAGCGGACAAACTCAGCAGGTCCATTCTGATGCCTCACAAGTAGTCGCTCAATCACTCAGTGGTAGAGAAAATTTTCCATCATTGGGGCCAGCCTTCCTGCGACCTCTTTGCATCTTTCCACAACAACAAGTGCATCAGGTTTTTTGCCCTAGTCCCCCCCTCGGGGGGAGTCACTGAGAGATGCTGTAGTCCATGTTAGCCCTTAAACTCTCCTTTATGCTTATCCCCCCCCCCGATACCTCTGAGTCTCAAATTCTTACAGAAGGCACTTTGTTTGAAAAGCACATTTATCTTGACTGTCACATTTAGCCCTCTTCAAACTCAATCTGGACAACTGAATGGGTAACCGTAAATTCACCCCAGGGGTTCCACCTGTGTCCCTCTTGGACAGGGGCAACAGGTGCTGATTGTGGAAATAAGGGTAGAACTTGACTAAGCTTGTAAGGGCCCTAGGGCCATTAGTCTAGTAACTTCCTATAATCCTATGATCTGTGCATTGCAGGCCTCAAGTTGAATGCATGGTTTCTCCAATTCTACTGACAACTAGACAGCCCAGGCTTTTCTCTGCAGTCTGACATATACTTCTACCTTCTCACAAGGCCTCTAAAAGAAGTACTTACAAAAGTAAATGGAAAAGATTCTATATTTGGGCTCTTCAGAGGGAAATGGACCCCTTCACTGCTTCTGTCTCTGCAGTCCTAGAATTTTTAGCATCTATTTTTCAAGAGGGACCTATTTTTTCTTCTATCACAGTGCAGCTGGCAGCCATCTCTAATTTTCATGCAGGAGAAAATACCTCCTCTCCAGCTTGTACAAAGCTGTAGCTGTACAATGCTTTTCTAAAAGGTACCTTCTTGCTCAGGCCGTTGATGAAGGATCCATTGCCCTACTGGGATTTGACAGGTGTACTAGAAGGGTTAATTCAGAAACCCTTTGAATCATCAACTAAGTCTGATCTAAACTTTTTATCATGGAAAACAGTTTTTCTGGTAGTCATTACATCTGCAAAATAAGTTTTTGAACTCCAAGCTCTCTTTTCTAAATTACCTTATCTTATTTTTCACAAATATATGGTCACCTTATAGACCAATCCATCCTTTTGTCTACATTAGTCTCTGAAATTAATATTAATTAAACCATTAATTTACCAGTCTTCTTTCCCATCTTTTCTAACAGGGGAATACATGCTACATCTTTTAGATGTGCACAGGCAACTACATTTTTATCTCCACAGAACAAAAGATTTAGAACTTTAGATCAACTGTTTGTCTCCTTCTCCCCAAACAGATTGGTTTCACCAGTTCCTAAAACTACACTGGCCAAATGGATTACGGATTGTATTTCCTTTGTTTAAGGTGAACGGATAGTGTTGTCGCCTCACAGCAAAAGTTTCTCTGGTTCAATTCTCAGCTGGGGTGCCTTCCGTGTTGAGTCTACATGTCCTTCCTGTGTTTGCATGAGTTTCCTCCCACATTTCAAACACATGCAGTAAATGGACTAGACACTCTAAACTTGCCATAGGTGTGAGTGTGTAGCTTGGAAGAATTACCTTGGCAGGGCTAGCCACCCAGCAGTATAAACCTTGGCTTTAGATGATTTGTCACTGTTGAAGTGATGCTCCAAAAACCCATGTGTAAAAATAGGATAAAGGGGTTGTGGATGGATGGAGATGAGTTTCCAGGTTCAAATGAGACCATTAATATTAAACATTTTTTAAGAGACAAAAAATATATTAGGTAGTACTGATGTACTATGTTAAGTGGCATGGATTCATTAATTTATGACATATTTTGATATTGTAACTGTGTTTTTAACTGGAAATTTAATGATATAAGTGATGTTCTTTATTTATTGGACCATTTCGATTTAAAAGGAATTGCATCTTGTTGTCTGGTATTCTGATGATGTCCCTTGTAGATGAAAGAGATTAATGAATGAAGTGGCTACCCATTTTTCATTGGTGTCATTTCTTTTTGGGTGTTTTGTTTGTTAGTTTTTTTTTTTTTTTTTTCGCCAGACCCTTTCCACAGCTTTTCATGTTACTGGTTTTTAGCTTACTGGAGGATTGGGTATGGCATGTTATGATGAAAGTAATGCGAATGTCACTTTAGAGGTGCACTCCATTCCGAATGATATGCGATCAATATTTATGGATATACAAACTAGCCTTGAAGGACTTAATCACTTGCCTTATTTATGAATCATCAATATCCTTCTACTGGTTCCCAGGATATTTTGCTACTGTCAACCCAGTCAGAAGAGATTTTGGCAATGGAATATCCTTCACATTTTCAGAACCTAATGAACCAGTAGTAGGTATGAGTACTAGTTTGGGACTTTTTTTGCTAACTTGTCCAATGCATTTAATAACTGATTTTCAGTTAATTGCTCTGGACACAGGTAACAATAATACTGTGGGGAGTGAAGGACTTGTTGAGATAAAGCTGGTTAAATGTCAGTCTCATGTATAACAATCATTACTTTTTTGAATGCATTTCATTAAAGATTGTCCAAAAAGGTCTCAGGGTCTACAAGTTTCCTAAGGGACTACATCCACAAGATAATTTTTTCAACTAAATTGGTTGAATTTTTTAATAACATGGGATTGGAGTCACTGAAAATGCTTGCTGACCATAATGAGCAGACGATTAGTGGTGTGAACAATGAATTACTGGACCTGGATAAACAGGTTTTGCCATTACTATCTGGTAAATACACAATCATAAACTGACTGGACCAGCCAACCAATGTTCATAGGACTGCCCTTACAATAACTGAAAAGAAAAAGTAATTCAGAGGTATTACCGCCTATAACAAAGGTACTGCCTACTCTCTCTTATTTTTTCTATAAGCAGAAACCATTCTCGAATCAATATGGCTGAAGGTATGCAGGGAGTTCAATTCTTTGAACGATCCCCAAGGCGGTGCAAATAATAGGGAAGTTGATGTTTCCAATCCATATAATGATGATGATCCTTTTTTTCATACAGACCAGCTGAGGATGTCAGAAAGATTGGTAAACTGAGAACCACAGGATATTCGTTCCTCAGGGTTTTATCAACACCAGCAGGGAACTTCTTACTCCAGAGGAAAGGGATCATATAAAGGAAAAAACAGGAAAAATGGCAAGTAGATACATCTAAGTTTTGGGCCAGATTTGTGCCTGCAACTGACAATATATATAATTTCACTAGTGAGACTTTTACAAAAGAACAATTAAGTCTACTGAACAAAGGTTGTTTTCATTAATACCTAGTCAGCAGGCCAGTTTCTCCTGAACTTTACTAGATTTGAAACAATTTTCTCGCAAACCGAATTCACAGTATGCTTTTCAGGATATGAACTTTTCTGAGCATTATATTACTAAATTTAAAAGGCTTACAGCTTTTAAACCTCTTTTGCTGTCTACCATTCAGGAGTTTCACAACTCGTGAAAAAGATACCGTTTTCTTGTGTAATAAATGTATAAATAGGTATTTTAATCTACCTAAAAGTGAAAAGTGTGCATTAGTGGGCCTGCTTGAAGGCAGGATTTGAGATTCATGAAGGCAGACCAGGGTTGTGGACTGGTCATTGTATATCAGTCAAGAGTATATTTTGGAGACTAAGAAAATGTTAGCTAACACGTCGGAATACAGGTTGGTATCCTTGTCAGACATCAATAAAAGACACAAGTATATTGGTGATGTGTTCTTGGACTTTTTTTAATGAATACATTACTGCTGAAATAGGTCAGTTTATGGTTGTTGAGTTTTTCATGATTGCTGTGTTTTTTGGTATTCCTAAATTGCATTCACAGTAGTTTTCTTTGCCCATTAGATCTATTGTTTCAGCTTCTGGTGGTATAACTGAGGATATAACTATTTTTTAAATTCCATCTTTAATCTTTTGGTACAGCAGCTGATTAATTATATCAAAAATTCTTAGGATTTTTTTGGATTCCTTAACATTTCAGTCTGGCACTAACCACCTCATTTTATTCACTTGAAATATGAAATCTTTGTATATGAGTACTCCTACTGGGAAGGGTTTAGAGTTTTTAAGATTGTTTTTGTCTAGTGAAACTAACTTGAGTAATAATATAATCAATACTTTGTTTATTAATGGAAGTTATGATGGAAAACATATTTTTTATGTTTAATGATAGATATTACTAACAACTGAGGGATGACTATGGGTGCCACTGTGGTACCATCATTTGTAAATTTAGTTATTGGGTGGTTGGAGCCCCAAACTTCGATGAATCATACCTTTTTAAACATCATATACGCTTTTACAGCAGGTTTGTAGATGATTTGTTTTTACTACTGGTCATTCAGTTGCTAATATTAAACAGTTTATTGATTTAAATGATATTACAGATTTTTTGGCTTTTCTTTTAGGTCATGTTGGTTGTACTGTATCATTTTTACATATTTTTTTTGAAGTCGTGAAGGTTGTAAATTTCCAAGTAAGGTATATCAAAAAGCATGTTTTACCGGTAATTATTTGCATTATTCCAGCCCACATCATATACCTCGTGGGCAACTGATTAGGCTTTCCAGGTTGACCATGGATGATAAGCTACTTCCAAATGCTATTGGCAAGTTGACTGAGATCTTTTGTTCTAGGGGTCATAACCAATGTAACTTGGAGCCTTAGCAAATGAAATTATAAGTAAAAAGACTGAATTTTTTTCCTTCTATATTGGTGGCAGGCATTCCTATAAAATCAACAGCTAACACTAGTTAAAGTAACAATTACAATAATGCTTTTGTTTTACAAATGACAGCTGACAGTCTGTGTAGAGTCTGCATGTCCTTTCTGTGTTTGCATGGGTTTCCTCCCACATTTCATACACATGCAGTAAGTGGACTAGACACTCTAAACTGGCCTTCGTTTTAGGTCATGTTGGTTGTAGTGTACCATTTTTAGATATTTTTTAACTTGTGAGAGTTGTAAATTTCCAAATAAGGTATATCAAAAAAGTACAGTTGAGTACACTTACCATAAATGTAGATGTTCAAGTGTATTCACTGTTGCAGTCATTACTTTTGGGTAATCTGCTGGCAGGTTGCCCTCAGTCGGCCTGATTAACAAAGTCTTGGGTCCTGCGTTGGTTGCTGTCCCTTCTTCCATGACGTCAGGTCGTCAGGGGTATAAAACATGCAGCCAAAGCCATTACATCAGTTTATCTTGCAACAAATGTCAGGTGCCCCCCAAATGGGGAGCAATATATATATATATATATATATATATATATATATATATATATATGTATGAAATTTAAAACACAAAAAATATACCTCCAAACAAAAGCAAATACACCAAAAATGCTTTTAAGCATAGTAAAAGAAAGGAGAGGTATAGTAAGAGAAACACAGGGGGCTGGAGTGTGGGTAACCAGGACTGCAACAGTGAATACACACGAACATCTACATTTATGGTAAGTATACACAACTGTACTATGTTCTTTGTGTTTCACTGTTGCAGCCATTACATTTGGGTAGATCTATGGTTGGGAGGATGGTTTTATACAGCATTAGGAGCAGCTATAAGGCCCTGCAGGACAGCAGTGGCAAAGCCAGCTCTGGATTTAGAGAAGAGAGGTAAATGGTAATGTTTGGTGAATGTATGAACTGAGATCCAGGTAGCAGCTTCTAGAATGTCTCTGGAAGGAACCCCTCTGAGAAAGGCGGTAGATGCAGCCCTGGTGGAATGAGATCTGATCCCCTTGGGGATAGGTTTACCATGGTGCCTACAGCAGAAACAAATACAATGGCTTATCCATTTGGAAATAGTCTGCTTTGAAATAACCTTTCCCTCTGCCCCTGCAGCAAATGCCACCAATAGTTGTTCAGATTTTCTTAGAGATTTTGTCCTGTTTAAGTAGAATCTAAGTTGTCTGTGTACATCCAATGAATGCAGAATTCGCTCACCCTTGTTCTGTGGATTGGGAAAGAAAGTTGGCAGATGAATGGTCTGATTAAGAGCCACACCGGATACCACCTTAGGCATGAAAGATGGATTGGTCCTGACAGCCAGCATGTCTGGATGAAAAATAATGAAAGGCTCTACTGCCATAAGAGCCTGTAATTCTGAAATCCTTCTAGCTGAAGTGACTGCTAAAAGGAAAGCTGTTTTCCAGGAGAGGAATTTTAGGTCTACATTAGCAGCTGGCTCAAAAGGAGAGAGAGTGAGTTTTTCCAAAACAAAATTGAGGTACCATGCAGGAGTTGGTGCTCTCCTGGGAGGTCTTAAATTTTTGGCCCCTCTGAGATACTGCTTTAGCAGAGGATGAGAGAAGAGGGGAGGTTCTGTGTTGTAATGAGTTGAAATAGCAGAGGCATGGATTTTTATGGAAGACAAAGATAGGCCCTTATGAAGCATCTCAGTTAAGTATTGCAGAATCTGAGGAATATTGGGCATTGCTGTGCTTATTTCCTTGTGACTGGTTTCAGGCACAGAATCTTTTCCATTTGTCAGCATAAGATTTTCTAGTACTAGGTCTTCTAGCCTCCAAAATGACATCCATCACAGGTCTGCTGAGGGATGCCAAGGGTGAAATTAGCTGATTACCCACGCTACAAGATTCAAAGTTTGGAGCCGAGTGTGCAGAATTTGGTAGTTCTGCTGAGACAGTAGGTAAGGTGTCTGAGGCAGGTGCCACAGAGGAAGGTTTGACATATTGCAGAGGAGTGGGTACCAGTGTTGGCGAGGCCAGTCTGGAGCAATCAGAATCATTTTTGGTTTGTCTTGTCTGATTTTTAGTAGAACTTTGAAGAGCAGAGGCAGAGAGAGAAAAGCATTAACTGATAGGTTTTTCCAGCTGAATGATAGAGCATCCACTTTCCAAGCTTTTTTGTGATGAATTCTTGTGCAGAATTTGTCCAACTGATAGTTCTGGGGTGAGGCAAAAAGATCTATGTCTGGGCTCCCCCATTTGTGTGTCAACATGTTGAAAACTTGTGGTTCCAGTTTCCATTCGTGTGTGTCCATAAGATTTCTGCTTAGTTTGTCTGCCAGAGTATTTAGCTTTCCTGGCAGGAATTGAGCTTGTAGTTGTATTTGATAGGTCAAGGCTGTGTTCCACAATGCCATGGCTAGTCTGCAAAGGGGGTAGGAATGTGTACCCCCCTGCGTGTTTATGTACCACATAACTGTGGTGTTGTCTGTCTTTATCATTAGTTGTCCTGGATGAAGGAAGTCCTTGAAGGCTGTCAGTGCATTCTGTACAGCTAGCAACTCTTTCTGATTGATATGTAGGTGCATTTGATTTGGGCTCCATTTGCCCTGAATGCACTTTCCTGCCAGATGAGCCCCCCAAGCATAGTCTGATGCATCTGTTGTTAGGGTTTGGACGGCAGGGGGTGGAGTGAATGGCAGTCCCTTGTTTTGGTGGCAGGCCTCTGCCCACCATAGGAACTCTAGTTGCAGACAAGGTATAATAGGAATCACTGTTTCCAGGCTGTGACAATGTTGACTCCATAAACCTTTTAAGTACCACTGAAGTTTCCTCATATGCAGTCTTGCATATGGAATTAGAAGACTGCAGGAGGCCATGAACCCCAAGGCTTGCAGAATTTGTCTTGCAGATAGCAGTGTTTTTGTGGTCACCTGTTTGAAGTAAATCACCAACTGAATTTGCTTTTCTGGTGGAAGGTAAGTCATCTGGGCAGTTGTATTCAAGCTTGCACCAATGAATGTAATTTTTTGTGAGGGTACCAGTTGTGATTTCTTTTCGTTTATGGTGTACCCTAGACAAGTTAGAACCCTTTTTACAAATGCCAGATGCTTTAGAAGAATGTCCTTGTTTTCTGCCTGAATTAGACAATCGTCCAGGTATGGATATATTCGAATATTTCTTTGCCTGCAAAATGCAATTACTGGTGTCAGTCACTTTGTGAAGACCATGGGCGCAGTAGATAAGCCAAAAAGCAGCGCAGAGAACTGGTAATGCAAGTAGCCTGCTTTGAAGCGGAGGTATCTTCTGCAAGATTCTCTGATTGGGATATGCAAGTAAGCCTCTTTTAAGTCTAGTTACCAACCAGGCATCTTTGCCTAGCATAGGTAGTAGCTGTTGAAGAGTCAGCATCTTGAATTTTAGAATGTCCAAAAATGTGTTTAGAGTGGATAAGTCCAGAATTGGACACCATGATTTGTCCTTTCTGGGGTACCAGGAAAAGTCTTGAATAGAAACCTTGTCCCTTTTCCTCTTATAGTACTGGCTGAATAGCCCCCATGTTCATGAGGGACAGAACTTGTTCTGGGCCTTTGCCCACTGATTTGGGGGCAGATCTGGCCATCCGTTTGGGACTGGCAATGTGTGGAAA
Organism: Protopterus annectens; assembly: GCF_019279795.1. NCBI lineage: Eukaryota > Metazoa > Chordata > Ceratodontiformes > Protopteridae > Protopterus > Protopterus annectens. Next base: position 773,583,180 of record NC_056748.1, read on the forward strand.
TGAAATCTGTATCCCTGGGATACTATATTTAACACCCATTTGTCCTGGGTAATAAGTTGCCAGTTTCATGCATGAAGTGCCAGTCCCCCCCACCCAAAGGGGTGGCTAAAAGGTAAGTGCTTGTTGACTGAAGAGGGAAGTCAATGAGACTGTTTACCATAGGGAGGTGCCTTGTTGTTTCCAGATTTAGAGGTGGAGGCACCCCATTGTTTTGTTCTAAAAGTTCCTTGTGACTGAAACCTGGAGACTTTGGAATGTCTTGATTTGACTTGAGAAGCTCTCGAGGGGACTGGAAAGGACCTATTCTTAGTAGGCCAGTGCCTAATAAATCTTGGAGGTTACACTTATAAGAAATCTTTCACAGTTTGCATATATTTAGCTTTATCTTCCATATTTTTTAACACTTCTTCAGCCTTATTACCAAAAAGACGGTCCTGTTGTAAAGGAGCATCCAACAATTTTGCTTTAACATGATCAGGCAAAGTTTGCTCTTAGAGACAAGCATGCCTTCTTATCAGAGATCCAGTTACAGCAGCCCTGCAAGAGGCCTCCAAGGAATCAAAACCACACTGCAAAGTATGTTTTCCAACTTGTTCAGCTGAATGTGATAAATCCTGCAAAACTTTATTTTCCACACAGTCAGAGATTAACATCATTTTCTCTTTAAGTAGTCCCGTGATATGCTGTTGATATTTAAGCATATGAAATTGACAGTTTAAAGCCCTGATTGCCACGGTTGCAGACGTGTAAACCTTCTTTCCCCATCTATCCAGCGCCCTGGAATCTCTATCAGAAGGGGTAGGATTTTTAGCAGTAGAGGCCTTAATGCCCTTGGGACCCTGAGAAATGGTTTCAGGATCAGTAGTAGGATTTTTAAAAAGGAATTTGTGGGAGTTAGGAACCCTGTAGTATCTGTCTGGCTTACTAGAAGCAGGAGGCAGAGAATCAGGAGTCATACTAGATTATGAAAAAACATCATCAACAATGTCTAGAACAGGAGGTATAGCCAAAGGCCTATGCTGAGGATGAAGAAGAAAATCCCTAAGTCTCTTTTTAGATTCAGTAAAATCCTGACTTTCCCAGTGGAAATGTTCCCTTAAGGTATGTAAAGTTTCTCCAAAAGAGAAATCCTCAGGGGGAGAAGCAGAAGGAAAGGAATCTTCTGCGTCAGAGTCCTCATAAGTAGGTATAGATAAATCCTGTTCAATAGAAGAATCAGAGGAAATAGAATCCTGATCAGAAGATTCATAATCAATGTCTTGCCTAAGCCTCTTAGCAGGAGGGGGTTGGCTACCCCTGATCAAGGTAATTAAATCTTCAGCCATTTTAATCATTTGTTTTTTAGGCATAGGGGCCTGCACACGTGGCCCAAGCGTCAGTTTTTTAGACATAGAAGTAGATTTTGGCCTTAGTTTTGAAGACGGCGTCGGTTTAATATATAAATCTTTAGATCTGAAAACACCCTCAGAAGCCGGGGCCTGCACAGCGGCTCCGGACCCATCTAAGGTAGAGACATCCACGGGTTCAATACTTAAAACATCTCGCGGCATACCGGACTCCAAATTAGTCTCAGTAGAGGCCTGTGAATCAAAAGTAGCAGGCATCAGGGGCTGCAAAAGCGCCTCACTGTGTACCGGCGAACTAGCAACTGGCTTATGAGAAGCGTCATTGTCAGTTTTAGACCTCGACGGCCTTTCTCTGTCTTTTTCTTTGCGTTTTTTAGGTATTCCGGCAGTCAGATTGCGAACCGACGTCGTTTCTGGATAGTTAAATCGTGGGCCAAAATATTTAGAAGCAAAAATGTACTGACATTTAATAGTGCGTTGATTAAATCTAGCACAAAACTGACAACAAGGTACGTTATGATCAGGGCCTAGGCAAGAAATACAGTACAAATGAAAATCCTTATGAGGTATTTGCTTCCCACAAGTAATGCAATTATTAACTTTTACTGACATCGGTAAGGAGCAAGACAAAGTTTCCCCAATGGGGTACTTAGTTTTTAGTTGAAGACTTCGGTTCTGAAACTCGAAAACAAAAATTTCACGGGTCGGCCGACCGGCACTTGCGAACTACTTCTGCTTCAGGCACTGCGCGGCAAGAAAGACTGGTGTAATGGCGTCGGCTGCATGTTTTATGCCCCTGACGACTTGACGTCATGGAAGAAGGGACAGCAACCGACGCAGGACCCAAGACTTTGTTAATCAGACCGACTGAGAGCAACTTGCCAGCAGATTACTCATGTGTAATGACTGCAAAAGTGAAACACGAAGAACATGCATGTTTTACCGGTAAGACTTGGAAGACTTTAAAAGGCAATTCTGATTTGCAGATGATAGCTAATTCTGGCCCGACTTTTATATATAAAATAACTAGAGCTATGAAACAATATTTACAGAACGAGAGTCCTAAAGTATGCAGTTTAGTTATAAACACACCCAAAGGTATGTTTAAAGGTGTTTTTTGCAATGTTTGTAACTTTGGGTTAGAAGGACCAAACATTTCTTTCCCACACTTGGATATATCTATTATGATTTATGAATAGAACAGATAGAAGCAAAGATCCTTGACGAAACACTGTTTATTCTTGAAGTGCGTTAATTTCAATACATTTTTCGTTGGAGACAACCAACTTCATCAGAAGATAAAAAGTCAAACAGGGAACCATAGGCTGTGCAGTGCACTCTATAATACAATTTGTGTTGCTTTAGTATATGTTTAAGTAGGAAGCACTAATGAACATAAACATAACTTCAAGTAATATTGGCAGGCACTATCCATTCATTAAATATAAGGAGGATGCACCTGCTACCTTATGCTATACTATTGTGGGTTGCTTTGAATTTTTACTTAGGGTCAGGTGATTGAAATTAATAATGACTGTTGTGCTAAAGGGTCCACTTGACACTAGAACTATAACAATAATGTTAGGTTTTACATATTTTAATAGGACTTTCTATTTTTGTTTTCATTTTTATTTTTAAACTTGAAGACAATGTTTCTGTGAATTTTATACATTTTTATGTGTTGGTATGTGTTTAAATACATTAAAATAAGTCATATATTTATATTCTTATACTATTTTCATATATATTTTTTACTTTGTGTATTTTTTCTATGTTACATGCTTATAGAGAGCTTGTGCATTTAGCAAACCGAACCCTTCCTTAACTAATCAACTAATTATTCAATCAGGAAGGGTGTGTTAAATAACTGATATATAAACTGCACAGCCTATGGTTCCCTGTTTGACTTTTTATCTTCTGATGAAGTTGGTTGTCTCCAACGAAAAGTGTATTGAAATTAACGCACTTTTTTCA